>NW_024080860.1:1089011-1091204 GCF_003009895.1 Hyaena hyaena
TCTTTCTTTCTCTCTCTCTCTCTCTCTCTCTCTCTCTCTCTCTCTCCCTTCCTTCTTTCCTTTCTTTAAATATTGATTTATTTTTGGAAGAGAGAGAGAGAATGAAAGAGAGAATCCCAAGCAGGGTCCACACTGTCAGCGCACAGCCCGCCATGGGGCTGGATCCCACAGATTACAAGATCATGACCTGAGCTGAAATCAAGAGTCAGATGCTTAACCAACTGAGCCCCCGAAGCACCCCAGACACTTCTTTATTTTTTTAAGGTAATTTTTAATACCCTATAATAAAAAGCCAAAACATGGTACAAAATATTCATTTTCCTTAGCTGTAATCAAGGTCACATATTTGCTCAAGTGGGCTGTACATTTTACATATCATTTGACATTTATTTATTTATTTATTTATTTATTTTACTAAAAACCAGAACAATTTTTATTTATTCTTTCATTTTCCATGGTTATTGAAATAAGTATACATTATAAATTTCAAATCTAAGAACTGGCCTGGTTGAGTACAAAGGTGTCTGGTATGGTGAGTTTGAGCACGAGAGAAGTGCTTTCTGTACAAGTCACAGACGAAGGCACTTGCACAGCAGTGTTGCATGATGTCTGCACTGCTTTAAATCAGATTTTCTCCCCTTCGGGAGATTGTTTCAAAACTTCACTTTTTTCTTCAGACTTCCTACACAGCCCTCGACTTCTGCTCTCAATGGTGCCTGGTATTTCATCAAAGGGACATAGGGCACCAGGTGGCTTCCTGAAGCTCCAGCCTCTTGTTCAGTACAGTCCTCCTGCCCATGAGGAAAGGAGCCACCCAGCCACTCCTCCTTTATCTAACCTCTGTGCACCGTCCCCAAGTTCAAGGGCTAGGTAAAGAAGGGAATGTTAGTGGTAACATAAACCTCTTCCATTAAAATTCACATCTTACTTCTCCACTCCAACTGTTTCTTCTGAAGGCAGTAGCCATTTTCCTGTCTCTTTCAATGTTGGTTCAGTGAATTTCTCAACCTCCACCAGACCCAGTTTTATTACAACACCCTTACAGCTTCTTGAGATTTTCCATTTCCTTGGCCTCTTTTTCATTTGACATTTAATAATGAAATAGTAGGGAGGAGTACCTGGCTAGCTCAGTCAATGGAGCATGTGACTCTTTTCTCCGGGTTGTGAGTTCAAGGCCCATGTTGGGTGTAGAGATTACTTTTAAAAAATCTCTAATAACGGGGGCACCTGGGTGGCTCAGTCAGTTAAGCATCCGACTTTGGCTCAGGTCATCATCTCACGGTTCGTGGGTTTGAGCCCCGCATCAGGCTCTGTGCTGACAGCTAGCTCAGAGCCTGGAGACTGTTTTGGATTCTGTGTCTCTCTCTCTCTCTGACCCTCCCCTGTTCATGCTGTCTCTCCTCTCTCAGAAAGAAATAAAGCATTAAAAACTAAAAAAAAAGAAAAAATCTTTAATAATGAAATAGCAAAAAGTCCCCCCTCCCCAAAAATTCCCCCTTCACTTCACCCCCGGCACAAAAAATGTGCCAAACTTTAGCCTATCAGGATCTCCTGAGTCTGGCTGCAGAATTAAGCAGTAGAATCAGCAGCATGTGGATATGTGTGTCTAGCAAATTCCAGCTGCCCCACAATTTATGCCTGTTTTTGTTCTCTATTACACATCAGCTATTTTGTCTTCCCAGGGTGAAAGGCAGAGAAAAGAGTCCTATATTTTTTAAGTAATTTTATTTTTTTTAAGGAACCTCCAAAGAGATCAAGAGTCGCACAGCCCACATAGTGAGCCAGCCAGAGGCCCCAGAAAAGTCACATTTTTTAAGCACCTACTGAATGTGGACTATAAACCAGTTGGGAAGATGGACACCTAAGCCCCAATACTTGTTCGTATTGGAGTTATTTCTGAGTGTTATTAACTCTAAAATATCAGAGAGACAGTAAGGGGTAGACAGAAGAACAGGAACTGGAGTCCAGTAGATCTGGGATTGAATCTTGGTTTGGCCTTGACTGGCTGTGTGACCTTGGGCATGACTTCTCTGACCTCTTGTTTGCTCATCTGTAAAATGGGACCAATGACGCTTCTGTAGACAGGTATGAGGATTAGGGTATTTAGTCCAGTCCCGGCATATGGTGAGTCAGTGATAAATGGTAGATTATTGTAGCTCTTTTTATCACTTACAAAAATGTCCTAAAAAGTCA
>NW_024080860.1:1093434-1183947 GCF_003009895.1 Hyaena hyaena
GCACCGTCCCCAAGTTCAAGGGCTAGGTAAAGAAGGGAATGTTAGTGGTAACATAAACCTCTTCCATTAAAATTCACATCTTACTTCTCCACTCCAACTGTTTCTTCTGAAGGCAGTAGCCATTTTCCTGTCTCTTTCAATGTTGGTTCAGTGAATTTCTCAACCTCCACCAGACCCAGTTTTATTACAACACCCTTACAGCTTCTTGAGATTTTCCATTTCCTTGGCCTCTTTTTCATTTGACATTTAATAATGAAATAGTAGGGAGGAGTACCTGGCTAGCTCAGTCAATGGAGCATGTGACTCTTTTCTCCGGGTTGTGAGTTCAAGGCCCATGTTGGGTGTAGAGATTACTTTTAAAAAATCTCTAATAACGGGGGCACCTGGGTGGCTCAGTCAGTTAAGCATCCGACTTTGGCTCAGGTCATCATCTCACGGTTCGTGGGTTTGAGCCCCGCATCAGGCTCTGTGCTGACAGCTAGCTCAGAGCCTGGAGACTGTTTTGGATTCTGTGTCTCCCTCTCTCTCTGACCCTCCCCTGTTCATGCTGTCTCTCCTCTCTCAGAAAGAAATAAAGCATTAAAAACTAAAAAAAAAGAAAAAATCTTTAATAATGAAATAGCAAAAAGTCCCCCCTCCCCAAAAATTCCCCCTTCACTTCACCCCCGGCACAAAAAATGTGCCAAACTTTAGCCTATCAGGATCTCCTGAGTCTGGCTGCAGAATTAAGCAGTAGAATCAGCAGCATGTGGATATGTGTGTCTAGCAAATTCCAGCTGCCCCACAATTTATGCCTGTTTTTGTTCTCTATTACACATCAGCTATTTTGTCTTCCCAGGGTGAAAGGCAGAGAAAAGAGTCCTATATTTTTTAAGTAATTTTATTTTTTTTAAGGAACCTCCAAAGAGATCAAGAGTCGCACAGCCCACATAGTGAGCCAGCCAGAGGCCCCAGAAAAGTCACATTTTTTAAGCACCTACTGAATGTGGACTATAAACCAGTTGGGAAGATGGACACCTAAGCCCCAATACTTGTTCGTATTGGAGTTATTTCTGAGTGTTATTAACTCTAAAATATCAGAGAGACAGTAAGGGGTAGACAGAAGAACAGGAACTGGAGTCCAGTAGATCTGGGATTGAATCTTGGTTTGGCCTTGACTGGCTGTGTGACCTTGGGCATGACTTCTCTGACCTCTTGTTTGCTCATCTGTAAAATGGGACCAATGACGCTTCTGTAGACAGGTATGAGGATTAGGGTATTTAGTCCAGTCCCGGCATATGGTGAGTCAGTGATAAATGGTAGATTATTGTAGCTCTTTTTATCACTTACAAAAATGTCCTAAAAAGTCACTTGTCTTTTAATTGTGCTTTTTTTCTTGGGGGGTGGGGCAGGTAGGGGAGAGAAGTGGGAGTCAGATTAACAAATACCCTCTGTCTCACTCTGTCCTGAGAGGTTACACAGATTTTAAAATTTTGTTCTTACACATTCAGGTCCTTAATTGATCTAGAATTCATTTTTATGTATGAAGTCGAAATCCAATTTTTTCCCCATATGGATAATGATTGTCGCAGCTCCTTTTATTAAGTTGTCCATCTGTCCCCTCTGTCACGTGTTATATTTCACATATGCAAGCGGCTGTTTCTGGGCTCACTCATCTATTCTACTGCTGTTGTTTTTCTGTCCTAACAGCACCCCATTTAAATTACCATGGCTCTAGAATATATCTTCATAGCTGTGAAAGTGGGTCTTTCATATTATTCTTTTTCTTCAAAAGTCTTGATTTCTTTGGTCCTTAGCCCTTCCATATAAATTTTAGAATCAGTTTGTCAAGTTACACACACACACACACACACACACACACACACACACACACGACTGATGGGATTTTGATAGAGATTATAGATTAACTTTGGGAGACTTGTTATCTTTGTGATATTGTATTTTCCATTCACAAACATGGAATAGTTCTCTGTGCATTTTGATATTCTTTGATGACTTTCAATAAAGTTTCATAAAATCATTTCTCAAAGGTCTTGCACAACAGGGCACCTGGGTGGCTCAGTCGGTTAAGTGTCTGACTCTTAATTTCAGCTTAGGTCATGATGTCACAGTTTGTGAGTTCAAGCCCTGCATTAGGCTCTGTGCTGACAGTGCAGAGCCTGGTTGGGATTTTCTCTCTCTGCCTCTCCCCTACTTGTGCACGCACGCATGCGAGTGCATGCTCTCTCTTTCTCTCTCTCAAAATAAATTTAAAAAAAAATTTTTTTTAATGGGGGCGCCTGGGTGGCTCAGTCGGTTAAGCTACTGACTTTGGCTCAGGTCTTGATCTCACGGTTGGTGGGTTCGAGCCCCGCATCGGGCTCTGTCCTGACAGCTCAGAGCCTGGGACCTACTTCAGATTCTGTGTCTCCCTCACTCTCTGCCCCTCCCCCACTCATGCTCTGTGTCTCAAAAATAAACATTAAAAATTTAAAAAAAGATCTTGCACATTTTTTGTTGGTATGTTTTATGCCTAATAACCTCCTATTTTATTTCAGCAAATTGCTTTTGGGAACTAGTTAAAAGCCTTCTTCTGAAATTGGATCCCGTTGATTTCTCTTTCCCTTGGATCTGACCTAGAGAGGGTTTCTTTTTCATTTTTCATTTTGAAATCCTGTTTCCACTTTACCCTGACTTAGCAAATATGAACATTTTGCTGCGTCCACTTTCCCTGTATCCCTTTAAATTTGTACACAGACATGTATACACACATACACATGTGTGTGCACATATATGTTTACATATACAAGAGTGTACACACACATACATATACATACTTCCCCCCCCCAAACTGGGCATCATCCTGTCACATCAGAAGGCACACAATGCCAGTTTATCCCACTAGTGGGACAATTTTTATTCCACTAATGATTAGTTAACTTTGACAATGTGGCTAAAGTGATGTCTGCCATATTTATTCACTGTGAAGTAACCACTTACTCCTTTGTAATTAATACAGAATCTTAAGGGAGAAACTTTGAGACTGTGAAAAGCTTCCTTTCACCTTTTTTTTTTGGTGTCAAAATGTACATAGAATTTACCATTTGGGGGCACCTGGCTGGCTCAGTTGGTGGAGCATGCAACTCTTTTTTTTTTTTTTTTTTTTAATTTATTTCTAGGAGAGAGAGAGAGAGACAGCGTGAGCAGGGGAGGGTCAGAGAAAGAGGGAGACACAGACTCTGAAATAGGCTCCAGGCTCTGAGCTGGCAGTCAGCACAGAGCCCGACGCGGGGCTCGAACCCACGAACCGCGAGATCATGACCCAAGCGAAAGTCAGACGCTTAACCGACTAAGCCACCCAGGCGCCCCATGCAACTCTTGATCTTGAGGTTGTAAGTTCGAGGCCCATGCTGGGTATAGAGTTTATTTAAAAATAAAATCTTTTGGAGTGCCTGGGTGGCTCAGTTGGTTGGGTGTCTGGCTTCGGCTCAGGTCATGATCTCATGGTTTGTGGGTTCGAGCCCTGCGTTGGGCTCTGTGCTGGCAGCCAGTTCAGAGCCTAGAGCCTGTTTCGGATTCTGTGTCTCCCTCTTTCTCTGGCCCTCCCCTGCTCATGCTGTCTCTCTTTCTCTCAGAAATAATTTTTTTTTTTAATTTTAAAGATAAATAAAATCTTTCTAGGGGTGCCTGGGTGGCTCAGTGGGTTGAGCCCTCCATCAACCCACTTGATCAGAGGGCTTGATCTCAAGAAACTATGAGATTATGATCTGAGCTGAAATCAAGAGTCAGATGCTTAACCAACTGAGCCACCCAGGCGCCCTCCAGATGGTCATTTTCTAAACTATCACTCCTCCTAGAATTGTTAGTTGACATTCTACTGTATGGAAGTTACTTCCCTTTTCTGGAAAGATGTTTCCATTTATGTGTTTTTATGTATCGTCAGAAATGGATGCTCATGGATTCTTACTTTATTTGATGTGAAGTCCCAAATTTGGCCAGTGGTATTCCCTCCCCCATTCAGTTTGGCTTGTATCCTTTTTTAAATTTATTTTTAAATGTTTGTTTATTTTTGACACACACACACACACACACACACACACACTCACAAGTGGGGGAGGGGCAGAGAGAGGGGGACAGAGGATGAAGCAGGCTCTGTGATGACAGCAGCAAACCTGATACAGGGCTCAAACTCACGAACATCAAGATTATGATCTGAGCCGAACACAGATGCTCAGCCTCCTGAGCCACCCAGGCACCCCCTGTTTGTGTCCTGTTGACAGGTTCTCATCATTTTGTGAATTTTTACCATAACAAAATATTCCAGATTGACCTTGTACTTTGCTGGCTGTAGTCCTGGAATCAGCCAATCTTTTAAGGAGCCCTGGGTCTCTCTGTTAGAGAGGAATTGTATTTAGAAACCAAAATCTGGGGGCATCTCAGTGGCTACGTCAGTTAAGAGTCTAGTTTGTGAGTCTGAGCCTTGTGTTGGGCTCAGCGCTGTCTGTTTGGGATTCTCTCTCTCTGCCCCTCCCCTGCTTGCTTGTGCATTCCCTCTCTCTCTCTCTCAAAAAAAAATTTTTTTTAAAGAAAAGAACCCAATATCTGGGCTCTACCAAACTGTAAGGAAAACGCTCTGGGCTGGTAGCTGTGCCTTTGGTAAATTCTGGCCACCAGGGGACAGCACTTCTCAGAAAAATGGGAAAGACCCAGAATCTGGGTGGGGTTGGGAGAGGGGGATTGGCTGGTCATGCTCCGTGATGGGAATGTCTCTGGTCCTCTTTCTGGAAAGGGAAAACACAGCCTTAACACCACATCATGTATGTACAGACTCTTCTCCATCCTCACCTACCCCTCCCTCTCCCCCAGTACATGCCTCCCCTTCCAACCAATTTCTTCATGTCTTGTTTGTAAGCTCTAAGCCCAACATGGGGGCCTCCCAACCTATCACCCCAAAATCAAGAGTCACATGCTCCACTGAACCAGGTGCCCTATGTCCTTAATCCTGAAGCCTTCTGAAAGGGGTTAGCTCCAGGGCAGAGAGAGAGGGGACGGATCCCAGGCTTCAGGGAGGCCCTGATCTCTAGTCCCCAGCACACCCCACCCATTTCCAGCACAATCCACACACAGCTGTGGGCAACAAGCATGGAAAGGCCCCTCCCCCGAGGGCGGCCACTCCAAGACACAGTGTCTCCAAGGAGCTGTTCCTTGGGGCCTCAGGCCACAGCTGGCTCCCTCCCTCTGGGACTAGTTAGGTAAGTTAAAAAGAAAACTACAGGCCCAAAATGGGATCACTTGTGTTAAGGCCCCAAGGAAACCAAGACTTAATACCTAACCCAAATGCAGTTTCAATCTCTCAGAAATGTAACCTTTAACCAACCCACCTAGGAATTTCCTGTACTAGGATCAGTACTAGGAACTTTACTGAAAGACTACCCTCGCTTCACCCTAGGGGGGCAATCTTGCCTAAAACAATGAATTCTTTCATAATAGTTTCCTTTTTGCCACTCCCTCTTTACTTTTATTTATTTTTATTATATTTTCTTTTTTAAAAAATATTTTTAATGTTTATTTCTTTTTGAGAGAGAGAATCCAAGGAAGGCTCCAGCTGGCAGCTCAGAGCCCAACACAGGGCTTGAACCCACAAACCGTGAGATCAAGACTGAGCCACCCAGGTGCTCCTCCCTCTTTATTTTTAACTTTTATTTCTTTTTAGAGAGAGCATGAGCGGGGGAGGAACAGAGTGAGAGACACACACAGAATCCGAAGCAGGCTCCAGGGTCTGAGCTGGCAGCACAGAGCCTGACACGGGGCTCGAACTCAGAACCATGAGTTCATGACCTAAGCTAAAGTCGGATGCTTACCGGACTGAGCCACCCAAGCACCTCTCTTTACTTTTAAAAAGCCTTTCATTTCCTGTGGCCCTTTGGGGTTTCCCTCTACTTGTTAGATGGGGTACTGCCTTGAATCATAATAAAGCCCATTAGATCTTTCAAATTTACTGGGTTAGGGGTGCCAGGCTGGCTCAGTCAGTGGAGCATGTGACTGTTGATCTTGGGGTTGTAAGTTTGAGCCTCATGTTGGAAGTAGAGATTATTGAAAAACAAAGTCTTTTAAAAAAAAACAAAAAGAAAAAAATCAATTTAACTAGGTTGAATTTTTGTTATTTAACACATGGAGGGGCAGCTCGTTGGATCAGTCACAAGAACATGGGACCCTTGATCTCGGGGTCAAGAGTTTGAGTCCCACATTGGATAAATAAAAAACTTAAAAAAACTTTTTTAAAACACAGGGAACCCAGAGGGAAGGGTTTCCCCCAGGGGTGGGACACCCAGGTGAGGTTGGAGTCTGGGCTCCTCTCTATCACCTGCTTCCCTGTGCTGGCTACCCCCATCACCCCCACCACCCCATGTTGGTCAAGTCAAAGGAAGTTGTGGGGGTCGTCTCTTCCCTCCACTTATTTTCCCACAAGTAAACTAGAGTCCATATTGAAAAAAATACACATAACCAAAACAAACAAAAGCCAAACAAACTCCATCCAGGGATCAAGCAATGTAAATCTATGGTTCAATTACTTCAGAAGTAATTGTCCCTGGAGATTAGGTACCATTAAAACTTGTAGTTCCCTGCTCCCCCCGGCAGAGTAGGCCATCAGAAAATGCTGACCCTTCCTGAGCTTCTCCACTTTTTCTGCAGGACTGGCACAGAAGCCACGTCTCTGGGTCCTACCCCTTCCCAACCAGGGCCCCCCAGACCACTCGGCTGCTTCATGGCCCTCCTTGCCCGCACAGTAAAGTCTGGCATCTTAGGCAGACACCTTCATGTCTCCGCCCACCCACCTCCCCAGCCCTTCCAACAGCGGCTCTCACTCCTGGGGACCCGCAGCTCCAGCAACTCTGAGCTCCTAGGCTTTTCTCTCAAGCCTCCACTGTGCCCTCTCTTCACCTCTGTTCATACCGCTGCCTCTGCCTGAAATCCCCTCCCCTCCTATCTCCCATAAAATTGGGCAAGAGCCCCTAAAGCTTCCTCATCTTTTTTTTCCTGGTCTCTTAATGACACTTCCTTAAAAAATTTTTAATGTTTTTATTTATTTCTGAGAGAGATAGAGAGACAGCGTGAACAGGGCAGGGTCGGAGAGAGAGAGAGAGAGAGAGAGAGAGAGAGAGAGAGAAAGAATCTGAAGCAGGCTCCAGACTCTGAGCTAGAGGTCAGCACAGAGCCCGACACGGGGCTCGAACCCTTGAGCCGTGAGATCATGACCTGAGCCAAAGTCGGACACTTAACCGACTGAGCCACCCAGGCGCCCCCTCTTAATGATGATTCCTGTTGGCTCCCTTGGAAGGAGCTCCCTGACACCCCCTGATTAGTTCTCCCCATCCTTCCTCCATCAAGGCCTTTCTCCTGGTCTCCCCCATCGACCTGGGACAGTTCTTAACTCCCTCAGGGGGTCAGCAAAAGGGTAGACAGGTGGGAGTAGGGGAGGGGCAAGACCGAATAGGCTGCCAGCCCAGGCTTCTCAGATTTAACTAGAATACAAATCTCTTGGGAAGAGAGTAAGCTATCAGATTCTGACTCAGTAGGTCTGGGGTGGGGCTGAGCTGTGGCAGTTCTAACAAGCTCCCAGGTGATGCTGATGCTTCTAGATGGGGGACTAGCCCACTGATTGGTTGGGGAAGGGAGGTGGGTGGGAGCCCAGGTGCCAGTGGCATCATCTGGGGTATAAGACCGCTGAGTGGGGACCGAATGTAGTTACCAGTGGGAGTGAGCATAGGCGCCATGGGGCTGAGCTACTGGTTCTTCGTCTGCTTTCTGCTCTTGGGAGGCACAGAGTTGTGCTTCCCCCAGACCACCCCGGATAAGACCCACCCCTCATTGCCATCAAGCCCTCCCGTGGTGGTGGAGTGTCTGGAGGCCCAGCTGGTGGTCACGGTCAGCAAAAACCTTTTTGGCACTGGGAAGCTTGTGAGGCCTGCAGATCTCACCCTGGGTCCGGAGAACTGTGAGCCCCTGCTCTCTGTGGACACGGACGACGTGGTCAAGTTTGAGGTCGGGTTGCACAAGTGTGGCAACAGCGTGCAGGTGAGACTTGGCCCTCTTGAGGGCCCTGGGGAGTTTGGGTGCAGAGCAGATCCCCAGGGAGAGGTGGGGCTGGGCCAGATCCCTTTCGTTGGGGGCAGGGAGTGGCTGAGGCCTGAAGCTGGGCATTGGTGACATGGGGTGTGGCGGAGGGGAGTGATTGAAAGCACATGTCTTTGGCGACTGGAATCAGGTGTGGGGGGGTGGAGTCCAGAGGTGGCAGTGAACTTTAGGCCAGACAGGACATCCTCCCAACTCTGATTCCTGAGGATTTGTGAACCCCTGGAGGGCATCCAGGAGTGATGTGGCTGATTGGGGAGGTGTGCGTTACGAGATGAGCTGGCGGGTGGCCCAGCATTTGCAGGGACCCTAAGAACTTGTGTGGAAGAGGTCAACCATAACCCTTTGGAAAGCCCAAAGCAATCACAAGAGAAAGAACCCTCTAATGTTGGCCTCCTTCACTCATGTTTAATGGCTTGAAGCCTCAAACTAAAAGCGTTATTGAGGAAGGGGGTACAGGGCATCATGGTCCCCTCTGTGTTGAAGATCTTAAAGGCAGTCCCAAGTCGGGGATGAGGAAGCTTAATGCAGGAGTCAGGTATAAGGGAAGAGTTAAGTGATTCAGGCTACAAGGAGGGGCTTCCAATAAAGCAGAACTGGATTGGGCCCAGGATCCCTAGCTGGTCCACAATTCTCTGGCCTGACTTCCAGCCACCCCACAGAGAGCCGTCTTCTGCGTCCTGGGCCCTGCTTCTGCCCACCAGGTCTCAGCTTGGCTAGGGTGGGTGCAAGTTCCGCACCTGGAGCCCTCCTGGGGCTCTGATCTTAGGTGTGTTCCCGGCCCCCCAGGGCTTGCCCCAAGGTGTTCTGGCCCTTGTTTCCCTGGGGAGAGGGGAGAGACCCCAGAAAACTGCAAGAGCTATTTAAGGAATGATCCTAGTTGAGTAACTATCAAACTTTCAGCATTAGAATCACCTGGGGAGCATTTAAAAATTCTGATTCCCACAGCCTACGCTAAATCAGACCAGAAGTGGGAGCCACACATCAGGATCTTTAAGGTCCCCAGGTGAGGCCAATGAGCACAATCTGGCCACACCTTTCTCCTGGGCAGGGGGGTCTCAATTTTGCCTGATAAGAATCGCCCTCGGCCAGGACCTGTGCTGTCTTATGGGGCCTTAATTGGTTTAATGCCCCGAAATTCTGAACTTCTGACCAAGGGACCCACAAATTATTCAGCTGGTCCATTTGGGGTCCTAGCTAACAGAAAGCTAGGATACTCTCTTGAAGACTGAGCAGTTAGGGGCCAGGCAGCTTCCCTGTTTCCTCCCGGGTGGCCCATTGGAAGATGCAGATTTCCCCAGTAGCACCTGCCTGGCTCTTCCTGCCTCAGGCAACCCCTGAACCAGTTTCCCCTTCTATGAAATGGGTGTGAGAATAAGTCCGAAGAGGAAGGGCAACTTGAGTGTTAACTGCTGTGGCAACAAGTTAAAGTTCCTGGTACTTTCTGGCTTCTTCCAGGGGGCTTTCTCGGTCCCAGGCCTCTGCACCCCCCAGAAGGAAGCTGTGTGTGGGGATAGGGGTGGCAGCCCGAGAGGGGGAGCCCATGCCCACACCCCTAGGCATTGGGCACTGGTTGATGCCTGATGTGGAGCTGAACCAGACCCCCTATGGGGGGGAGGCGGTTCTCAGGAGTCAGGGCTGAAAAAACTGAGGTTCGAAGGTGGTACCTGTTAAGGCTTTCCTGTGGGGCAGTGGTAGGTGGGCTTAGGGTCCAGGGCCTGTGTTCTCTCCATCCCCAGTGGGCTGCCCATCCTGCCCACTTGCATGGTTGGCAAACCTAGGCCAGGTGATGCTGGTAGGGTTGACCCCTCCCCCTCCCTGCAGGTGACTGACGATGCCCTGGTGTACAGCACCTTCCTGCTCCACAACCCCCAGCCTATGGGAAACCTGTCCATCCTGAGGACTAACCGCGCAGAAGTTCCCATCGAGTGCCGCTACCCCAGGTCAGTGTGGGATGGGGCCTGTTGCAGCCCCTGGACAAGCCCGTCGGCCTCCTGCCAGCAAGACTGCAATAAGGTGGAAGTACTTAAGCTGTGGCCCCTGCTCTCTGCCCCAGCTGGGAGCGGGGAGCCTGTGGACTCTACTTTGAGCCTCTGAAATGCATCTGGGCTACAGCCACTGCTTGGTGGAAGCTGTAGGGCTGCCCAGCTCTGGCCTTGGAGTTCAGAGAGCCTCTCCGTGAAGGGGGAAGCTCTAGGCTCCTATGGTCACTGCTTGCCCTTTGTTTAAATCTTCCCTATTACCTGCTTGCAGGTGGGGGAAGTCCCTCACGGCTTAGCACTAAGCATGTGCCTGTGAACTTGGGCACTGAGGCATGAGAGGGTGACCAGGCTCCTAACAGTGGCAAGGCCATGATGCCGGGTCCTGTGTGGCTCAGCTGAGTGCAGAGTGCATGGGCTTTAATCCTGCCCTCCCTTCTGGGAGGAGGTCAGGAAGGTTGTGCTGATACCACGAGGGCATGGAGATGAGCCATGGCGTGGGCCTGGGGAGGAGTCATGGTAGAGGCTCCCAGAACAAGACCCTGGGAGGGTACATCAGGGGACAGGTGGGGGTGAGACCGTCTGGGCAGAGCCGCGTGCACACACACACCCCAGGGGAGGGCAGCCTGACACTAATCGAAGCTGCAGCCCAGGGCACCTTCAATAAGGGAAGGGGGACAGATAGATTCTTAATGCCCAACAAATCCAGAGAAGGTGCTCAGGCTGGCACCTTACCAGGCACCCCTTCCCCTCACCATCACCACCAAGAACCAAATGGAGTGGTAAGGACTGTCCTTCAATTCAGGAGGTCCTCTGGCCGCTGGTACTGGAGGCAGATGGAGATGGGATGGAAGGAGTCCTGACCTGTGGCAGCAGGGGTGGAGGGGCGGGCTGGCGGGAGCTCAGTGCCTGACAGTGGGGTGGGGGAGGTGGAGGAGCCAAGGGCAGGAAGGCCAGCTGCCCTCTCTCCCTAGAGGGGCCAAAGCTCTCCTGGGACCACAGCTGTCTTGCTTTAGAAGGTCTCTGCCTGAGACTGGCCTGAGAACGTTGGCTTGCCTGGCCCAATGGGGGTGGGCAGTGCAGGTGGCCTGCCACAGGCTGGGGTACTCCAGAGTTCCGGGTACCTGAGGCCTGGTTCTCAGATGCATCACTGACCTAGCCTCTTCCACGACACCTGGCGGGGTTGGCAGGGCTGGCAGGGCCGACCTCCGACTGCTTCCGAAGACCTTCCCATCCTGATTTAGGCTCAGTCTCCTGGCTTCTCAAGGACCAGAGGCCTATCTGTATTTATCTCTGAAGGACTTCACTAGATCTCCAATCAAAGCTGAGGGGTGCAGAGAGGGATGACTGCCTCAGGCTCCAAGCCTGAGCCCCAAGTCGGTCTGGGTCTAAAGGACAAACCTGTAACTCAGGTGTATCCTATGTTCATGCCTCTGCCTGTGTCCTTATGGCTGGAGGGAGGGGGGCCTCCTCACAGGTGTCGAGTTTGGGAGGGTCAAGGGGCAGGCTCAGACTTCAGGTGTCCGTTCAGCTGCCCTGGATCAGCTGCCTGGCTGGGTCATAGCTGAAGACTGAGGCAGAAACAAACACCCCCCCCCCACCTTCTCCCTCCCATTGGAGGCTCCATTGAAGCCAGATGGGGTGAGCTCGGGACAGGTGTGGGCAGCTACTCTTCTCTGTAGGCATAGCAACGTGAGCAGCCAGGCCATCCTGCCCACCTGGGTGCCCTTCAGGACTACAATGCTCTCAGAGGAGAAGCTGGTTTTCTCTCTGCGCCTGATGGAGGGTAAGCATAAGGGGATGGCGGAAGGGGGCTACAGGGAGAGCTCTGGCGGTCTCTCACCCCTGGCTATGCCTTTCAGAGGACTGGAGCTCTGAGAAGTGGTCCCCCACTTTCCAGTTGGGAGACATAGCCCACCTCCAGGCCGAAGTCCACACTGGCAGCCACGTGCCACTGCGCCTGTTCGTGGACCACTGTGTGGCTACATTGACGCCAGACCGGAACACCTCCCCTCGTCACACCATCGTGGACTTCCATGGGTGAGGGCTGGACCACATCTCTGGGGGTGCCCATGTAACAACACGACACCCACCACCTTAGCCCCTGACCCCACTGTCTACTCCTTCTCTTCAAAGCTGTCTCGTGGATGGTCTCTCTGATGCCTCTTCTGCCTTCAAAGCCCCCAGACCCAGGCCAGAGACTCTCCAGTTCACAGTGGACATGTTCCACTTTGCTAATGACCCCAGAAACACGGTAATAGCCTTTTAAAAAATCACTTTGGGGCACCTGGCTGGCCCCGTTGGGAAAGCATGCAACTCCTGATCCCAGGGCTGGGAGTTCGAGCCCCACATTCTGAAGTTTGAAACGACTGGTCAGAAAGTGATGGTAACAGGGATTTTTCAACTATGACTCTCTATTAATCCCCTGGAAAGGCCACATAACCCCATATATTTTCATTTAATTGGGGTGAGGCCTGGCATTACTTCTAGAACTTGGTGATGGAAATCTTCCTATGATAAGAATGTTACAGCAAACACTTACACACCTACCATCTAAATTTCTACTATTAGACTGGTGGATGAGTGAGTAAAATACTATCTTGTTCTACTTGGAAATCCTCAAAAGCTACTTAAGCTCCTAGAGGACTCTAAGCAGCTGGGTTTGCAAGCCACTGAACCAGAGGCTCCTATGGTTGGGCGGCATTAAGAGGTGAGCACAGTGAATCTGTAGATTATATTGAAGCTACCTGCCCCTCCCCCATCCCTGCAGTTCTGTTGAGAACAGGAAGCTTGATACCGGTAGGTAGCAGGAGGGGTATGAATTGAAGCTATTGGTGATATGTCCTAAAGCTTCTGATGGCAGGTCCTGGGTCAGATGGAGTTGGGGATAGAGGAGAGCAGAGTTGGAGAAAGGGCCCTGGTCCCCAGATCAGTGACCTTGTACATCCTAGGTTAGAGGATCCTAGCTGGACTTGGGAGTGTCATGGACTTCAGAGGTCTGGTGGGGCGGAGAAGGGGATAAGTTTTCATACAAGTGGTGGTTCTTTTTTTTTTTTTTCAAGTGGTGGTTCTTAGTACAGAAGCCACCAGAGCTGCTACCTGAATCTCTAGGGATTTTGGTGGAGGGGGGGAGGTGTGCCAGAGGACCATGCTGATCAATGAAAGGTAGATTGAATTCTGGGAGGGTTCTCCCTCAAAGGCAGATGGGATGGTTTGGCTGACTGTGGCCATGGCACTGGGCGGGGGTAAACCCTTATTTATGAGGATCAGGGACCCATTCTAGGGTCTTAGCCTCCATTAACATAAAGTCCTGGGAGGGAGCTGAGGATAAAAGCAGTGCTTTCCTGAAATAAGGATTCTAAGGGACACTGAAGCCCTTCTCTGCTGGGGCAGACACCAGTGGCCAGAAATGAGTGCCTACTGGCTTGTGGAGGTTTCTGGAGTGGTTTCCCTGCTGGTGCACTCCACCACTAGGTGGTGGCCAAGGCTTGTGGCTTTACAGAAGGCTTCAGAGAGAAGGTGGGTAGAACTTTCCCCACCCTTGTGGGGTTGGCAGGGGCTGAAGCACTAGAGTACGAAGGTATGAAGGGGATCTCTGCCTGAAGATCCCTCTGCCAAGTGGACCATTGCTGACGTGAGCCCTGGTTTTGTCAAAACTTTCCTTCCCCCAGGTGGCAGGGCGGTAAGCCATCAGAGTTGGGGAACGACGGTGGGGAATAAAGCTGGTGGGTTTCAGTCCTAGAGTCTGATCTGCTACTTCCTCCAAAATCCTGGGCAAGTTCACCTCTGACCCTCTATCTCCAAAATGGAACTCCCTCGAGGCTTAAGAGTGAAAGGGGGAACTGGCTTATTGAAGTCACTGGTACAGCCTAGAACTCCATCTTGCAACCACTGCTCTTACTTCTAGATCTATATTACCTGCCATCTGAAAGTCACTCCAGCTGACCGAGTCCCTGACCGACTAAACAAAGCCTGTTCCTTTAAGTCTTCTAACAGGTGAGGGAACACATTAGACACGGCTGGGGTAGGAAACCTGATCTGCCTCCTTACTGTCTACCTCCCCGGTGGGTATGTCATCAGCAACTGTCCAATCTTTGTCTTCTCTGCCCAGGTGGCTCCCAGTAGAAGGCCCTGCCGACATCTGTAACTGTTGTAACAAAGGTAGCTGTGGCCTTCCGGGCCGCTCCAGGAGGCTGTCCCACCTAGAGCAACCGCGGCGCAAGTTGGCTCTCCGAAGTCGAAATCGCAGACATGGTATGCCTTAGGATGGTTGTGGGGCCACAGCTCTCCCTTCAGTTCGGGGTAACTGTGTCCCTGCAGAGGGACATTTCTCCTCTGTCCCCCAATCAAGGCTGCTCACCTCTGGGGCAATGCTGTTCATGGCGTTCTTAACAGAGAAGCTTTTGTGTTCATAGGGGGCTCTAACCCCCCACCCAATGTCAGCTGGGTGGTTCTGAGTAGGGCATAGTGAGAATTGTGGGGAGATAATGCAACTGTCAGAATAAAACCTACTAGTTTAGGCTACTGGAACAGAGTAAAACCCCTTTTCTGACCCTGGGTTTGGGACTAAGGTGACCCGCAGGTGTCCTGTATCTTTCAGTGACTGAAGAAGTAGATATCACCGTGGGGCCTCTGATCTTCCTGGGAAAGGCTGCCGATCACAGTGTGGAGGGGTCGACCTCTCCTCACACCTCTGTGATGGTGGGCGTAGGCCTGGCCACGGTGCTGTCCCTGACTCTGGCTACCATTGTCCTGGGTCTGGCCAGGAGGCATCACACTGCTTCCCGCCCTCTGATCTGCCCTGTGCCTGCTTCCCAATAAAAGAAGAAAAGTGAGCTCTCTGGCTATAGCACAGTGATGTCTGATAGGGGTGAGCTGGAGTGGGGGGCAGATGGTACATCAGAGCCATGGGCTCAAAGGAGCACAATCTAGCAAGGACCATTGTACCTTTAGTGAGGGGGTGGTCTCTAAGTGGAGAGGCCAGACTGGCTTGTGAGCGCAAGCCTCCATTTTCCTGGCTTCGGGCGACACGGCCTTGCAGGTAGGGTGGGGAGGCTGATCTTCCCAGGCAATAATAATCCCATGCCTTCCTAGAGGCCGGGATGTAAGCTGTTGGGGGCTGGGCCCCTTTCTGGGCTAGCAAAGGGGCTTCTGTGTCTCTGGACTTCAGGCATCTGAATTCAGGGTAGAGGCAGGGAGGAGAAGACTATGCTCTAGGGCCAGTAGACTAGAGGCCCAGAGGCCAGAGGTGACTAGGTCCAGGGCAGTGGGCTGGACAGTGGTCACCTGAAGCCTGAAGCTGCTGTAGAAGGGGACGTCTGGGGTGCCTGGGGTGTGTGAGCAAGCTGTGGCCAGGTCTGACTCGGTGGGCCCCGCAGGAGGGCCCCGCAGGAGGGCTGTCACTGAGGGGAGCTGCCTTGCTGACTCTTGCTTCCTGGTAGAGCTGCCTTCCTCTCCCAGGCCCTGGGCCTTTTAGGGAGGGAATGGTGCCCCAGGGGGGCCCAAGGAGCTTGTGGCCCTTGACTGACTCCGTCCTCCCCCAGACCTGGCTTATTCTCCTGACTGGATGAAGGTTGCCTTCACTGGGACTCTGAGCTTTGCCAGTTACCGGCTGTGAGCCTGAGGGTCCTCGTGGGCAAAATGGGGCTCATACCTGTTGGCCAGGCCTACTGGACATAAATTAAGTGGAACGAAAAGGAGCTGTATGTCTGCAGCCTGGGGCCTGGCTGAGGGCAGGGGCTCTAATGTACTGCCAGAGGCATGCAGGCAGATGGCCCAACTCATGGGATTCTGGGTCTACTGAGAACAAGAAGCCCTTTGACCCTGTAAGTGTGGCCTGTGAATACTATTAGCATCACCTGGGGATTTGTGGAAAGGCCAGGTTTTGGGTCCCATGCCAGATTTAATCTGCGTTTTAAAATCTCCAGGTGATTCAAGTGCATGGGGCCAGGCAGTTTGCATCCTGAAGGAATTCCTCCCCTCCCCCCCTCCCCCCCAAGCAAGTCAGGCTGTTGAGGGAGTGAAAATCTAGAGGTAGGAGGGGTGGGCCTCCTGGAGCAGCTTGAAGAGCTGGCAGGTCCTAGCTGGACAAAATGGGGGAAGTGGGTGTGGAAGGAGGAGAGAGGGAGAACACTTCACTTTGGGACAAGGGAGGGCGATATGCCCTTTAAGCGGTGGAGAAGAGAGGGAGGCTTCATCGGGCCACCAGCAATGAAAAGGAGCCCCTGCATGGGCAGTCCGTGTCCAGAGGACCCACGGGACCGGCAGAGACTGGCCTGGAGGCACAGAAAGGATCAGCCCGGCTCCCTACCACTGCTGCTTGGGCAGGTCACTTCATCTGTAAGATGCGCTGTGAGTGGAGTGCTTGGTGGCCTCCGGGCTCAGGCAACAGGACTGGGGCCAGATGGCCTGTGTCCCATCCCCTGGGGCTCTACTCCTCACTAGGGAGCAGTTTTCCTTCTAAGAAGCAGGTTTCCTTCTATTTGGCATCATCCCCTTTCAGAAGGTTGGAGTTCTCAACTTCAGGGTTCTTGGGAGGAGTAACGT
The DNA here is from genome assembly GCF_003009895.1 of Hyaena hyaena. Taxonomy (NCBI): domain Eukaryota; kingdom Metazoa; phylum Chordata; class Mammalia; order Carnivora; family Hyaenidae; genus Hyaena; species Hyaena hyaena. Next base: position 1,110,072 of record NW_024080860.1, read on the forward strand.
GTTACTTGGGGCCCGGTACAGGGGTTCAGAGCAGGTCCCCCCAAAGTGTGCTGCTTTGCCTACAGCTCATACGAGAGACCGTGAATGGGTTCCTTCTGTTTAGGGTTAGGATGGCTGTTTAGATAAGACTGTCCTAAGTAGAGGTGGGCATAACACATGTGCCTTAAGGAAACATGCCTGTACATTGTGTTATGTAAATGAGCCTAAGGCTCCTCCCTGGGTGGGGAGTTTAGTAGCTTAAGAGGTAAAGTTGTTGGTGGATCATATCAGAGGCCACTCCGTGGTCCATCTGCCCAGGTGCAAGTCAGGTTTTAGCTCAAAAGGTCTAGGTGGTCTGGGAGGCCTCTTCAGGGCCTCTGCCATCACCTGAGGCGTGGTTTTGGATTTCATTTGCCTGAGTTTAGAGAGAAGCTGGAAAGAAGGGCTTAGGGGAAAATGTAAGAGAGGTTAATGGGTTTACAAGCAGGTGGGCAGCAACTGTCAGGTCTTGGGGTCTGGCTCGTGACCAACTTAATTCTTAGTCTAGCCAGAAACCCCTTTCGAAGGAGAGGTTTTTCCTTCCCCAACACCAGCATGTGTTCAGACAGAACAACACTATAAAAACTATGGCTACTTCTACTACACCCCAGGGGATTGTCCATCCACTATCTGCTTGCGACATCCTGGGAAGTCCTCTTCAACTTCCGCTGTCCCCAGCGGAAACAGGAAGTGGCTGTATCTGGTGTGAGGAGGAAATGTGAATAGCAGGTCCGCCCCAGCCAGTTCCAGATGGGCCACCTCTCCAGGTGCCACCAGAGAAGAGGCCTCCAGCAGCGAGGTCCCAGGGCCCTGCTTCCAGAGTCTCCTACTCCAGCTTCCAGTTGAAAGGGGAGGTGGCCGGCAGCTAGGGGTCTGGATTTCCATTGCTTATGGCCACCTGGTTCCCTGGTGTGTGGAACAGCTTCTCAAATCCTGTGAAACTCTCAGTGGCCCAACACTTCATGGGTTTAAAACTTTGTGCTTCCTGTTAGCCAGGGGAAAAAAAAACAATGCAGGGGGAAAGGGGGAACCGGGGAGTAAAATCATGTTCCTACAAAAAAAAATTAAATGTCAAAGATCTTTTTTTAGTTTGAGAGTCCACTCGTGTGTGTGTGTGTGTGTGTGTGTGTGTGTGTGTGTGTGTGAGAGAGCAGCAGGGGCGTGCGTGGGAGGAGGGGTGGGGGGAGAGAATCTCAAGCAGGCTCCCTCCACACCGTCAGCACAGAGCCTGATGCAGGGCTCGAACCCACACACTGAGATCGCCACCCAGGTGCCCCAAAGGTCTTGTTTTAACTCCTTCCTTGAGGGGGAACTGCCACCTGTGAATGGGTTCAAAGGATACTCTCAAGACTTAATCAGGAATGCAGAAATGAATTTGTTGATAGATGCAAGTTTGGCTTCCTCCAAAGGGCAGAAATCAATTGCATCTCCCCAGACAAGACTCATTTGCAATCATTTGCATGACTACTGGTTTTCCACACTATACAGAATTGCAAAATATCTTGGTCAAAGACTAGGAAAGGCAGACTTTTATTGAGTCAGAATCTGGAAGCATGCTGGAGCACATTCCGTAATCTCTTTGCTCATGTCCGTGTCTGAGACTCCAGCTTTTTCCTCATGGGTGTTAGATTTATCACGTATTTTTAGCAATCTATTCGGAGCAGCTCCAAGGGACTATTGGAAGTTTTCTGGGGGAGGTTGGCTATCACCAGAAGGTTAACTCTCTCAGGGCGCCTCTTGCCCTCAGCATTTAGCCTAAGAGGCCTGCCTGCCTTGTCCACACCCCACAACTGAGATCTCTCTCAAATAAATCTCAAACCAGGATGCCAGAGTATTAATTTACAATGAGAACAACTGGGGTGGAGGGCATAGGTCCAGTGAGATTGCCTGGTGTTAAAGCAAACTTCTCGGATGATTTCACTGTGAGTACACATCAGTTCTTTCAGACTCACAGCGAAGGAACCAGCAAAAAGGACAAGCCAGTTCCAAACATGTTCCAAGGGGCCGGGACTTACATCGACGACGATTTTAGGGGCTTCACTCCTGGGGCTGCAGAGCCATCATGCTTTTGTTGGGTGTATAGGTCACACCTGGGTCCTGCGCGGGCACGGGTGCCCAGAGATGCCAGGTGCTGTCTATTAATCAGAAATGAGCCAGGCAGCTGTGGCTTCTAATCAGCCAATTCCTCCCAAGTGTCAGATGGAGGCCAATTAGCCGAGGCACCAAGCAACAAAATTCTGCCTTTCCAAGCAAAACATCAGAAAGTGCTTGAGCCCCTTAGCGGTGATGCTGGCTGGGCCTGTGTCTAGCCTTTTCCTGGATTCACACGGATCTTTTGCTCCCGGGTGAGCTGGGGCTGGTTCCAGGATGCGAACCTTTGGAAGCAGTAAACCCTGGCACCTGGAATGGAGGCTAAGGGCCCTTGAAAAAAAATTTTTTCTTTGGCCACCATTGCTCCCCATTCTGCGGCCAACAGCCACATTCTTTCTTGGGCCATGTCATTCATTTTTAGTTGCTAGGGAGCCTTTGGAAGCCTGAGGGCCACACAAGCTCCATCCTTTGAGACATTAAAAAGACACAAAACTCCCCTTCTAGGCAGATGAATCTGTTAGGACAAAGAGCCGGTGCCAGGAATGTTTCTGTTCTGTTCCCTTTCACCCCTATGTGCCAGGCATACCTAACCTGCCCTACTGTGTGTATGAGGGGGGGCGGGAGGGGAGGAGGCATGCTCACATTTTCCAAACCCAAACCACAAACAGGTGCACGTTCCTTTTTTGTTTAACAATAGATCTCAGCCATTGTTCCGTTAGCACCTGTGAATCTTCCTCATTTTTTTTAACTTTTAAAAAAAAATTTTTTTTTAGTGTTTTATTTATTTCTGAGAGAGAGAGAACAGGGGAGGGTGAGAGAGAGAGGGAGACGCAGAATCTGAAACAGGCTCCAGACTCTGAGCAGTCAGCACAGAGCCCGACGGGGGGCTCGAACCCACGAACCGTGTGATCATGACCTGAGCCAAAGTGGGACGCTTAACCGACTGAGCCACCCAGGTGCCCCTTCCTCATTCTTACTGAGCTTTCTGAGGTCATTCAACCAGCCTTCTTCTAGTTGCTGCTGATCCTTTGCTACCATATTAGTTTAAGGCTCAGTTTGCAAGTGGCCAATCCTGTTTCCCTCATTTCCAGCTTCCTGAGGACATCCTGCTGCAGTCTCAGAACCCAGCACACTCGCTCCATCCTGCCTGAAAATTAAAAGTCCATGTCCCCCTACCCCCCATGCTCCCTCTTGCTGCTGCCCTATTTTGCTTCTTTTCACGACCAGAACTCTTTATTTTTCCCAAATAAAAATAGTCTTTCCTTTCAGGTTATAAAAAAGGAAACTATTCATTGGGACACACTCAAATGATGCAAGAAAAGTACAAAGAAAGTGAAAATCACCTGCTATCTCACCTCTGAGATATTACTGCATTGGCTAGTGTCTTTCCAGGCACACACAGCCACAGCCATGGGCAGCCTTACGTAAGTAGCCTCATTCCACACATGTGGGTTTATCCTCTTCCGCCCCCTGCCCCTATGTGTGGAACACAAAGACTGTTCTTGAAAGAGCTGTCTGCATTCCTGACCTTCACAACCACATACATCTATGTGCATTTCTGTGCTCAGGCCCCTGCTTCTCAGTGGAAACCAATCTGGTCACCAGTGGCCTCTCTGTAGTTAAGCTGGAAGTCTGGGGCATTTCCCGGAGGCTGCAAGGTGAGACAGCCCAGAGCTGGGAGGCAGGAGCCCCGGGTTCTAGTACAGTCTCCCCTCCCAGCCGACCGCCTTCTTGGGTCCCTCAGAAGTGTCTGTCGCCACTGAGCACCACCTTCATGTCAAGGGACATGCCCCTTGATTCTCGGCCACCATGCTTGCCCCAGTCCAGCCTCCCTTCAGGCACTTCTATGTCTCATCTGTTCTTCAAAAGTCAGTGTTCCTGGGGTGCCTGGGTGCCTAGTCGGTTAAGCGGCCAACTTCAGCTCAGGTCATGATCTCACAGTTCGTGAGTTTGAGCCCCACATCGGGCTTTGTGCTGACAACTCAGAGCCTGGAGCCTGCTTCTGGTTTTCTGTGTCTCCTTCTCTCTCTGACCCTCCCCGGCTCACACTCTGTGTCTGTCTCTCAAAAAAAATAAACATTAAAAAAAAAAAAGTCAGTGTTCCTTAGCCTTGAACTAACCTTGCTCATCTTCTGAGGACTTTCCATGGGATCTCAATGTCATTGCCAGTGATTCCCAAACCCCTCCCTCTATACAGATAGCTCCAGAACCTCACCGTTCTTGCCCATCTCCCTACCTCACTCTCACCTTGTTTTCTAATTTTTTTTTAATGTTTTGTTTATTTCTAGGAGAGAGAGAGAGACAGCGTGAGCAAGGGAGGGTCAGAGAGAGAGGGAGTCACAGACTGAAACAGGCTCCAGGCTCTGAGCTGGCAGTCAGCACAGAGCCCGACGCAGGGCTCGAACCCACGAACCGCGAGATCATGACCTAAGCGAAAGTCGGACGCCTAACCGACTAAGCCACCCAGGCGCCCCATGCTCACCTTGTTGACCAGAAGCCCCTCCCCCCCACATTTCTAGTGTCCTTTGCCTCATGGGAAGACACCCCGTGCACCCAGTCTTCTAGGTTGTGTCCTCTGTGTCTTCCTGACTGCCTCAGTGAAGCTTCCCTCCCCTGGCTTTTCCCCTGGTTCCCACACTGGTCACCAACCTGGGCAGCCCCATCAAGCCTTCCTCAGCGCTCTGGCTCCTCCTGCTCTCTGAGTTTGGATGTCTTCCCCTCTCCAGAGCCTAGGTTCTAGAACCTCTCTAGCCCAACCTGCCACCACAGTTATGTTTGAGCCCGTAGGTGTGCGTGCTGTGGGATTTTTGGATAACATCACACAAGCATTTTGCTGAGGAAAAAGGAAGCACTCAAGAAAATGTTTTTTGAGAGGTGCCTGGGTGGCTCAGTCAGTTAAGGATCCGACTTCACCTCAGGTCACGATCTCAAGGCTTGTGGGTTCCAGCCCTGCGTCGGGCTCTGTGCTGATAGCTCAGAGCATGGAGCCTGCTTCAGATTCTGTATCTCCCTCTCTCTCTGCCCCTCCCTGCTCGTGTTCTGTCTTTCTCAAAAATAAATGTAATTTTTTTAACGTTTTATTTATTTCTGAGAGAGAGAGAGAGACAGCGTGAGCAGGGGAGGGTCAGAGAGAGTGGGAGACACAGAGTCTGAAACAGGCTCCAGGCTCTGAGCTAGCTGTCAGCACAGAGCCTGATGCAGGGCTTGAACCCACGGACCATGAGATCATGACCTGAGCCAAAGTCGGCCACCCAACGACTGAGCCACCCAGGTGCCCCTAAAATTTTTTTTAAAAAAGGAAAATATCTTTTGGGTGTTGAAAGGCTAATGGCTCAGACCATTTCACCTGCACCCCCTGTCCCCCACCAATGAAGCCACTCATATAGAGGTGCTCAAGTCTGGAGTTAGACACCACTCTGATTTAAAGACCAGCTTTGCTGTTTGCCGGCTGTGTGACCTTAGACACATTGCTTAAATGGTGTCTCAGTGACCCCATCTTTAAAATGGGGATAACGAGGGGACACCTGACTGGCTTACTCAGTAGAGCATGAAACTCTTGATCTCAGGGTTGTGAGTTCAAGCCCAATGTTTGGCATGGAGCCTACTTAAAATATAAATAACATGAGGAGAATGATAATACCTACCTCATTGAGGGGATTCAATGAAGTGATGCATGCCTAATGTTTGGCACATCCTAGGTGCTTTAGAAATGTTTGGTGTAGGGGCACCTGGGTGGCTCAGTTGGTTGAGCATCTCACTTTGGTTCAGGTCATGATCTTACCATTCATGGGCTCAAGCCCTGCGTTGGGGCTGACAGCTGAGAGCCTGGACCCTGCTTTGGATTCTGTGTGTCCTTTTCGCTCTGCCCCTCCCTTGCTTGCACTCTGGCTCTCTCTCTTTCAAAAATAAATAAACATTAAACTTTTTAAAAAAAGAAATGTTTAGGGGCACCTGGGTGGCTCAGTTGGTTAAGCGTCCGACTTCAGCTCAGGTCATGATCTCAAGGTTCGTGGGTTCAAGCCCTGCATCAGGATCTGTGCTGACAGCCAGCTCAGAGCCTGGAGCCTGCTTCAGATTCTGTATCTCCCTCTCTCTCTGACCCTCCCCTGCTCATGCTGTCTTTCTCTCAGAAATAAATAAAAACATTAAAAAATTAAAAAAAAGAGAAATGTTTGGTATAGATGGTTATGGCTGAGAAAACTGATTCTGAAAGAAGATGGGAAATGTTCGCATCCTAATGTGTAGCCACTGCAGTTATGTAGTATAAATCACAGCTAGAAAGTTACCATTCAGTTCTAGAAAGAGGGCTGGCCCTGGGTATAATTGGGAGAATCAGACATTGGTGAGTGCCCAAACTCAAGGCCTGTCTCTTGTAAGTCAGGTCCTGGGTCGTAAAGAGTCCTGGCCTAGGGTCCCAGAAGTGCGGTCACAGGAACTCCTTCCCTTCCTTCACTAACTTTGAGTGAATTAGTCCCCCTTCTCTGGGCCTTAGCTTCCTCTTCTGTAAAATGAAGTTTTGAACTGAATGGTAAGGGAGTTACAGGAGTGTCTCCTTTTGAAATCCGATGAAGTGCAAGGGGCATTAGATTAAGTAATGATACTCAACTAGAGTCCAAGATTCAGAGAACTCCGAATCCCCTAAAACTGTGGGCAAGATTGTATATGTACACGTGCATATTTTGGGAATAGCTTTCTTTAGCTTTGAAAGGGAGGTCTGTGATCCCAGAAGAGCAGTCACCAACCTGGCTCAGACCTTATCACCTTCTATCGGGACTACAGCAACATCCTCCAAACTGGTCTCCCAGCTCTTCTCTGTCCCTTTAACCTATCCTCTACCTACCGCACAGAGTATCCTTCTAAACTGCAGTGCTGACTGTCATCCCTTGCTTGAATCTTTCTATTGGCTCCAGCTGCCTAAAGTCCTTGCATGGCATTTAAAGATGATCATAATCTTACCCACCCTGCTCCCCTTATTCCTATTCCAACACACCCTAGTCTATTTTCTCTGTCCTCAGCCTTTCCATATACCCTTTACCCTGACCACAGGGAACATTTCACTGCTTCCTGATTGTGTCAGGCACTTTCACACTTCCCTATGTCAGGCACTTTGCAAGAACTTCCTGTACTCCATCTGGCAAACCCCTATATATGCTTCAAAATCCAATTCATGCATCACCCCTTTGTGATGTCTTCCTCACACCCCCTCTCAAATTAAGCACACCCTTCTGTGCTCCAACTCCTGTGTTTAAACTCCCACTTATCCCACCGTAGTGTAATTCTATGTTTGAGTATCTGTCTCCCCAAGTAGATACGAAGCTCTCCGAGGTGAGAAACCAAGTTTATAACTCACGTTCTAATCCCCAGTACTCAGCACAGGGCCTGACATCACGTATGTATCGGTTAAAAAGTACCTAATACGAGTCAGTAAGTTAATGAAGTCAGCGAGTGAACAGGCTGAGGAGGAATGGATACACCTGAACAGGTGCGCCACGGGTTGGGCCCCGCCCTGCCCCCAACCCACGGAACTACATTTCCCAGAAGGCCCCGCGTCCGGGGCATGCGCACCGGAGCGCTAGGAAGCTGCGACGCCGAGTTTCACTCTGGCTGCCTCCTCAGAGTCGGAGCTTCAGCGGGAGCGGTGCCCAGGCCGAATCCCGGCTGTAGCCCGAGCGCGGCGGTGCCCTCAGCCTGCCCCCCTCGCCTTCCTCAGCCTCGGTGAGAGGGGCGGGCAGGTCACTTGCTTGTCGCCAGGGCTGGGGTCCCGGGGACGCGGAGCGGGGAGACCCAGCCGAGCTGGGACCGGAAGGGGGCGGGCGTGCGAGTGAGGGAGGGCCGGACTGGGCAAGAGCCCCGGGTGAGGTCCGGGGGGGCGGGGGGGATTGGGAAGACAAGCCGCGGCGTCCGGGAAGTCTGAGGCGCCGATGGCCTAGGACGGGACTGGGTGCCGGGTGCGAGGGTGAACGCCGGGTGGAAGCCGAAGGGCTAGCAGGGGGAGGGGCGGCAGACCCTGGGAGTTCGGGGCCGTAGCGAGGAGGGCACCCCTCCCCACAGACAGGACCGGGACGGGTCGGGGGTGTTCTTGTCACCGGGCTACCGGGTGAGGGTGGGGATTCTCCCGGGGTCTGCCTTCAGGTGAACGACTTCGCTGGAGCCCGGGGCCGTACTTTGAAAGAGTTTTGCTCCGTACTTCTGCTTCCCTCGCCTCAAGTAGGGGTCGCCCTCCAGGAAACTCCGGTTTCCTGGGGCCCTGGGTTACTTTTGAGGGGTGCGTAATGTATGTGGAGGAGGATTTAGAAGAGTCCCTTTTCTGACGCTGGCCTTCCATGCGCCCCCCTCCGCTCAGGCCAGCTGCTCCCCTCCACCCTGGTTCCACTTCCCTAAGTGCCAGTAACAGTGGAAATGGTGTGTGCACGGGCGCTTGGACCCTTAAGAATTCACTCAGAATATTTCTGCCTGCCATCCTAGCTCCTCTAGAGTTCTAGAAGGTGAGCTTCCTGGTAGCCAACCTCAGGCTTTACCATCAGGGTAGCTGTAACTAGGCCTCTTGTACTTCTCTGTGACCTTGGCCAAACTTTCCCCCTCTCTGGTATGTTAATTTCTTGGATACTTAACCACCGCAGAGTGGCTTATGAAGTCCGTTTAGGCCTTTTCATGAAATTGCTGAGCTGTTTGTTTGTTTGTTTCCACTGTACCCTTGATGACCGAGTAGGTGGAGGGAGACTGCTGTACCTTGTGCCCTGCCCAGGCTGTTGGAAAATAAATCTGGTGGTTTCCAGCCCCCAGCCGCAGCGCGCGGACCCAACATCTGTGCATTCGCTTTCCCTGACTGCTGTTTCTCGGTTTTAAACCTGATCATCTTTTTCCTTGTTGGCGAAGGTGCCTTGGAATTTGTGTTGCCGAGTCAGCAAGACTTTCGGATTTGCTCGGCTTTTGTTGTTTGTGTTTCATATCAAGATGGGAACTCGAACAAGTCATTCCTCCTGAGGATCTGGTGTCACCATCCAGAAGGGACAGTGTGTGCCAGCTCTCCAGAGAGAAGAGGTAAGGGCCACGGGGACGTCACATTGCTGCGTCCTCAGTCTGGTTTTTCGTGGAGGTGGAGACAGGGGAGGCTGGAATTTGAGGTCTCCGGGATGAAAAGTCAGCCTTGAGAGTTGATTGTTGATTGCCAGCTGTCTCACATAAATTCAAGTGCTTTCTTGCCAAGGGCTTCTCCTGTTTAACCAGTCTTAGAGGATGCTTTCCGCGTGGTTTCCACATAAGGCATGCTTTATGGGATGAAGGACACAAGTCATGGTCCTGCAGCTGACCTGGAAATTTTTATGTCTTTTTTTTTTTTTTTTTTTCCCCCTGTGAACAAAACTGGGTGCCTCGTTTGTGTCAGGGCCCATCCACGCCCAGTGTTGGGGTCCACTGGTGAGCAACAAGAGCTCTGTCACCAGGGAGCGCATGGTTGGGTGGAACAGACCAACCATAGACCGGTGGCAAGGTGTTGTCGGGGGGATATGTGTTGAGTCGTGTTGAAGCTGGAGGAATCGCAGAGCAGAGCCCTCCCCCCCCACCCCTGCCGTTCATCCAGGAAGGGGTAGGAGGGAGAAGAGGATGACAAAGATGAGTCTTGGAGGAGGAAGAGGAGGAGGACTTGGAAAGGAGGGGAGAAGCCCCACAGAGGAGTCAGTGCCTGCACAGTCTGGAAGTTACCTGGTGTGCCTGGGCCACTGTAAGCAGTTCTTTGTGCCAGAAGCAGCAAGGGGTGGGTGTGGGGTAGAGGAGGCTGGAGAAGTAGGCAGAGGGCAGAGTGTGGAGGGTTTTGGGGGCCCTGCCAAGGCTCCAGGGAGCAGGGTTTTAGAATTCCATGAGGACGTACTAAGTGAGCACACTGGTTGGAAAGCATGGGATGCATTAGACTGAATTATTCTCTTTGTTTTTGTTTTTTAATTTTTTAATGTTTATATTTGAGAGAGAGAGAGGCAGAGTGCGAGCTGGGGAGGTGCAGAGAGAGAGGGAGACACAGAACCCGAAGCAGGCTCCAGGCTCTGAGCTGCCAGTGAAGAACGCGATTTGCGGCTTGAACCCACAAACCGAGAGATCATGACCTGAGCTAAAGTTGGACGCCCAACCAACTGAGCCACCCAGGCGCCTGAATTATTCTCTTTGTGACTGTTTTCCTTACGCCATGAGAGGTGTGGCCCCCAGTTTGCTCATAGTCCATAGATAGAATGGACTGAGAGAACTGTAAAGAGCAGACAGGTGCCGTGTAAGTTGATAAGAAGGTGTTTTCTTTCAGTTGGGCACATCGAGGCATCTTGGAGGTGCTGTTTAAATTGGGTCCTGGGGTGCCTGGGTGGCTCAGTCGGTTAAGTGTCCGACTTCAGCCCAGGTCATACTCTCACGGTTTGGGAGTTCAAGACCCGCATCAGGCTCTGCTGTCAGAGTGGAGCCTGCCTCTCAGATCCTCTGTCTCCCTCTCTTTTTGCCCCTCCCCCACTGGTGCTTTCTCTCTGTCTCTCTCTCTCTCAAAAATGAGTAAACATTAAAAAAATAAAAAGTAAATGAAGTGGGTCTTGAAAGTATGGGTAAGGTGAGGATGTGTGGCTACGTGGGTGGTTCTGTATAGAGCTGAGGTATGGAGGTGGGAAAACTGGATGTACATGGGGGTAGCAGGTATCATTAAACTCTTCAGGGATGGATTGGGGGAAGGGGAGCTGTAGGCAAAAAGAAGGCACTGAAGGGAAGTGCACTGGCAAATACAGTTGATAGGAAGTGACCAGACTGTGATGGGATTTCCGTGTCAATCCAAGGAACTTGAACTTTGTTCCGAAAGTGTACTTTGGGAGGCTCAATCTCAGACCTGCCTCTCAGGTGGACCAGAAGGAGAGACAGATTTGGGGAAGACGGTTCAGAGAGAATACTTATCAGTGTAAGAGGCATACAAGTCCCAAGCAGATGCCAGCACCAGGGCCTGAAAGGGGAGGAGAAAAAGGAAGCCGCGGCAGCTGCAGGGCTGGCGGGGGAAAGTTGTGAGGATCTAGAAACCCAGCTTTTTCTCCTAACTGCCTGGGGCCAGGGAATCCAGGGGGAAAAGAGAATTAGGAAGGAAGATGAGTCTGGGTTCAGACATATTAAATTAAAAAAAATTTTTTTAGTAATTATTTATTTATTATTGTTTTAAACATTTTACTTATTTCTGATAGAGATAGAGACAGTGTGAGCGGGGGAGGGTCAGAGAGAGAGGGAGGTACAGAATCTGAAACCGTCTCCAGGCTCTGAGCTAGCTGTCAGCACAGAGCCTGACGCGGGGCTCGAACCCAAGAACCATGAGATCATGATCTGAGCCGAAGTCAGACGCTTAACCAACTGAGCCACCCAGGTGCCCCAAATAATTGTTTATTTATTTTTTTTATTTTTTATTTTTTTTAATGTTTTATTTATTTCTAGGAGAGAGAGAGAGAGAGACAGCGTGAGCAGGGGAGGGTCAGAGAGAGAGGGAGTCACAGACTGAAACAGGCTCCAGGCTCCGAGCTGGCAGTCAGCACAGAGCCCGACGCGGGGCTCAAACCCACGAACCGCGAGATCACGACCTAAGCGAAAGTCGGACGCTCAACCGACTAAGCCACCCAGGTGCCCCAATAATTGTTTATTTTTGAGAGAGACAGAGTACAAGCAGGGGAGGGGCAGAGAGAGAGAGGGAGACACAGAGAATCCAAAGCAGCTCCAGGCTTTGAGCTGTCAGCACAGGGCCCGGCGCAGGGCTCGAACCTGCGGACCACGAGAGCATGACCTGAGCTGAATTCAGTCATTTCACCGATTGAGCCACCCAGGCACTCCTAGGTTCAGACATATTAAAAGTACCTAAGAGGCCAGCAGGAATGGGGCCGTGGGCCGCACAGAAACCCTGTGTCAGGGGTAGAGCTTGGCACTTGGGTTAAAATGTGTTAGTTTTAACTTCTACCTCGGGTAAACACAGAGCTGGATTAGTACCTGCTCATCACTGTTCATGCATGACTTGCTTTCATTTATTTCCTAAGTGATTTGTAATGAATGTAGTAAGTTCCTGTGTTCCAACCACCCAAAACAAAAAAAAAGTATACGTGTAATCATTTGATCTTTCTCTCCCTCCTGAGATAACCATTACCCCCTCGCTTTCATGCTCGTGTAGTTTTATTGTACCTGTGTTTTTAAGGAAGGTAAGAAGATGTTGCTAAGATTTTCCCATATTATTGCACGTTCTCTGATTTATTTGTATTCACTACCGAATAATCCATGGAGTGAACACGCCACAGCTTATGCATCTGATCTTCCACTGAGGGGCACTTAGTTGTTTCCAGATTTTTGCTGTTGAAAGTGTGCTGCTCTGAACATTTCCATACATGTCTGTAGTACAGGTGCAAGAGGTTTTCTTGGGTACGAATTTAGGGGTGATGTTTTGCTGGGTCATCATGCGCAACTTTCGTAGATGTAGCCAGACTGTTTCTGAAGTGGTCCTACCAGTATCCAGTCCCTCGGCACGAGCATATGGGACGCTAGTAGCTCCACATTCTTGTTGACACTCGCTATAAGCAGACTTTATTTTTCCTTTTTTTTTTTAAATCTTTTTTTATAGTTTATTTATTTTTGAGACAGAGAGAGACAAAACATGGGTGGGGGAGGGGCAGAGAGAGAGAAGGAGACACAGAATCCAAAACAGGCGCCAGGCTCTGAGCTGCCAGCACAGAACCTGACATGGGGCTATTCCCTGACATTGAATATCTCTTCATGAGGTTATTGGCCTATGTGTTTCCTATGAAGTAGTTGCTTATGATTTTGCCAACTTATAGATTGTAAGAGTTCTTTATATATTCTTGATTTCAATCTTTTGTTCATATTGTGAATATTTTCTTCCAGCTTGTAACAGGTCATTCTACTTAAGACCTCTTTTGTTGAACAACCATCCTTTTAAAAAAGTTTTTTTTAATGTTTATTTTTTAGAGAGAGACACACACAGAGTGCGAGAGGAGGAAGGGTGGAGAGGGAGGGAGACACACAATCCGAAGCAGGTTCCAGGCTCTGAGCTGTCAGCACAGAGCCTGACATGGGGCTTGAACTCACAAACCATGAGATCATGACCTGAGCCAAAGTTGGATGCTTAACTGACTGAGCCACCTGGGTACCCCATGTGAACAACTGTTCTTAATTTTAACATAGTGATATGGTTTGTTTTTGTTTGTTTTTATTTTTTTTTTGTATTTGTTAACTTAGAGCATGAATGGGGGAAGGGCAGAGAGGAATGAGAGAATCCCAGGCAGGCTCTATGCTGTCACTGCGGAGCCTGATGTGGGGCTTGGTCCCATGACTCTGGGATCATGACCTGAGCCAAAATCAATAGTCAGATGCTTAAGCAACCAGGCCACCCAGGTGCCCCTATTTTTATTTATTTATTTATTTATTTTTATAGTCCTTGTTCTCTGTGTTATTTAAAAAAATCTTTTCATAACCTTAGTCCTTGCCTTAAGGAGGCTATGCCCTAGTGGAGGGCCAGGTAGATAATTGCACTCGGATATTACATGGACATTGGTTGTTAGAAGTGGCCGATTCTGGGGGCCCCTGGGTGGCTCAGTTGGTTGAGCGTCCGACTTCGGCTCATGTCATGATCTCACAGTTCGTGGGTTTAAGCCCCGCGTTGGGCTCTGTGCTGACAGCCAGCTCAGAGTCTGGAGCCTGTTTCAGATTCTCTGTCTCCCTCTCTCTCTTACCCTCCCCTGCTCACACTGTCTCTCTGTCTCTCAGAAATAAATAAAAACATTAAAAAAAAAAAAAAAAGAAGTGGCTGCTTCTCCTAGAGGGGAGGAGTGGGTTTAAGAAAGATTCCACAGGGTACGTACTAGGGAAAGTACGTGTCTGCAGAGGCCCTTGCCTACTTTTGGTAAAGAAATAGGTTCCGAGAAACATTTCTCAACTATAGCCCAGTGTGAGCATGGCGATGATGTTGGGGAAGCTGTACATTGATCACTCCACAGTTAGTTTGCACATTGTCTGTGGCAGTTTTCACGCTGGCGTGGCCAACTTATGTAGATGGGAGAGATACCCCTGTTCTGCAAAGCCTGAAATACGTATGTACTTTCTGGCCCTTTACAGGAAAAGTTTGCTGACTCCTCCCAGGGGGTGTCGTGATAACTGGTGACCTGGCGAGAGTGTGTCCAAGCCACCATAGTGGTTTAGTTAGTTGTTGCCCGATGGAAAACGAATCTACGTCAGTGCTGCGAATGTTGCCAACTTTCTGCTTTCCAGAAGCTGGAAATCTGGAATTTTTTTTTTAATGGTGAATATTCCAAGTCTTAAACATCAGCTCAGTTTTTTAAAAAACTGAAAACTGTGGAGGCCAGGAAAAAACATCTGGCAGGCCAATTTGTCCAGCGTCGGGGGACCCTTTCTGTCTCAGTGGACTCTGGGAACAGATTTAGGTTTCCTTAGACCTGTATATTTTGGGGCAGGTTGCTCATCTTTTTTTGCCTCATCTCCTCTTCTGTAAAGTCCAGAGAAGACCCGCCCCAGGACCCATCAAGATACTTAGTGCCTGGTGCATCGTAAGCTCTTGGTTGGTAGCCATAGCTGTTACTCCTGCCACTGCTTCTACTACTCCCCCATTTTGACCCCTCGGTAGGCCTGGGGACCAGGGCTCTGTCCTGACCGGCTGCCAGTGGTCACATTGCTCCTGGCAGAGAAGGTTTGAAGGGGATCCCTCGATACAGGGGATAGAAGATTGCTAGTGCCTGCCACCTGGCTGCCCTGTGGCTTTCGGTGCCCTATTCGGAAGGTTTTGCCCTGACCAGTCCCTGGAGGGCTCAGGTAGGTACCGCTAGAGGAGTTGTCACTTCCCTTCCAGCAGCCCAGCATGCAAGGGAGAGATCACGTATCAGTATCCTTCCATATCTCAGCAACCTAGTATGTTCTGGGCGTCTCTGGCTTGAGCCATCTCTTTTCAAGACAAAAGCCCCGTCTTGCAGTGCCTACCTCTTGCAGTAGTTTAGGCGGCTGGGTGTTCCGTTTTATACCTTTTCTTGCAACTCAGAGATGAGGATGTCTCTTGGCAAAGAGGTGCCATGGTACTTTGACAATATCTGTTGTTTGTGACCTACCCCCGCTGGGGTAGTTAGTGGCCTTCTCAAGCACTGATGCTAAGTCACGGCAGTGGTGCTGGTTTGGTTTATATTGATGATCTTTTAAAAGTGTTGGGCATTTTATTTATTTATTTATTTAAATATTTTTATTTATTTCTAAGAGAGAGAGAGAGAGACAGCGTGAGCAGGGGAGGGTCAGAGAGAGAGGCACAGAGCCCGACGCGGGGCTCGAACCCACGAACCGCGAGATCATGACCTAAGCGAAAGTCGGACGCTTAACCGACTAAGCCACCCAGGTGCCCCATAAGTGTTGGGCATTTTAAAGAGACGTTACTGCTAACAGAGTAATACTTTCACTTTAGAAAATGTGAGGAGTTCAGGTGTGTAAGGAAGCCGAACAAAAGGCCTCCTGCGGTTTCTCTGGTCAGCGGCGGCCATTGTGATCATTTTGGTGTTTCTGTTGAGTTTTCTCTATGCTTCTCTTTTACCTGGTCAGAACAGTGCTATGACAAATACCTATATGTCGAAGGTTTTCTATAATCTCCTTAGATTATTGGGTCAAAGCAAGTAAGCATTTCTAAACCACTTGATACTTATTACCACACTTTTCTGGAAAGGGTTTATCCTTCCCAGTGGTATGAGGACTCCGTGTACTTCTGCCAGCAGCAAGTATTGAAATTGTGTGTGTGTGTGTGTGTGTGTGTACTATTTTGATAGTCGAGAAAATAACATTCCATTCTTTTTAATTTGTAGTAAAAACAACATTTCTAGTCAGGTAGAACATTTCTTTGGATAGGTTTGTGTGTAGGATTGGATTTTCCCAGGTCTGCGGGAGGGCTTCCTGACAGGGCCCGGGGGGCTGGCTGCACTGTCAGAGGTCTAGGAAGGTTACACTTCCTGGGTCAGCTGGTGGGTATGGAGTTTGAGGCCGAGCTTCTTGGAAAAGGCCCAAAGGAGAGGTGGCATAGAAAATAGGCCTCCTTGGGGCACCTGGGTGACTTTGTCAGTTAAGCATCTTGATCTCAAGGTTGTGAGTTCAAGCCCCATCATGTTGGGCCTGGGCGTGGGGCCTACTTAAAAAAACTAGGCTTCCTGGTCACCTGGTCTCGCTAATTTCCCATCCATGCCCCTCAGAACTCTTCTGTTCTGCAGCAGAGCATCCTGGGCCTTTCGAGAAGAAGGAATGGAGGCCATTTCCGTGTCAAAAAGAGCACTTCATGTTCCTGTATTTTATTCAGTGGGCGGCCTCTGATCAGACCCCACTGCTTGTAAAAGGCTGGTAAATCTATCCGACTGCCTGAGTGGTGGAGCCTACAGATAGGGAAGTGACTGCCTTAAAGTCAGCAAGTGTGGAGTGTGTGTGTGTGTGTGCACTCACACACACACGCATGTTAGCATAGGGGGGTTCTGACAGATCTTTCCATTTCCATCTCCACTCAGGAGAGTGGAGGGTGTGGGACAGCCACTGTCCAGGCATGGGCGGAAGGGTGAACCGCTGAGCCCGGCATGTGCGGAGCCATTACATAATTTGGGTGGACTTGGGAGGGATGAATTGGGGGGATGAAGTGTGTTGGCAAAGTGGTGATCACTCAGTCCGAGCACCGCTTTAAAAACCACTCTTGAGGCCTTTTTCCTAGAGGCCGCCTCTGTGGTGAGGTCCCTTTGTGTGGCTCACCCACCTGGAGGCCCACAATTAGACAGGATGGTTTTCACTCACATTCTTGTGCCAGCTCAAATCTTGTTCGGAAGCTTGTCTGAGTTCCTCTAGAGATAGAAAGACTCTGAGACACGTGTAACTTTTTCTCTTATGTGTGAAAACGCCTCTCTGGTAGAACAGCGACATTCCTCTGTGCCTCACAGCCACAGTACCGTGGACATGACTTGCAGCTAAATCCCACAAGAAAATACAAAGGAAAGCAGGAAGGTTTTTTTTTTTGTGGTCAAAGTTGTTGATATTTTTTATTTTTAATTTTTTAAGTTTATTTATTTTGAGAGAGAGAGAGAGCGAGGAGGGGAAAGGCAGAGAGAGAAGGAGAGAGAGGATCCCAAGCAGGCTCCAAGTTGCCAGTGCAGAGCCCAGCGTGGGCTTGAACCCATAAACCATAAGATCATGAGCTGAGCTGCAACCAAGAGTCAGGCGCTCAACCAGTTTGAGCCACCCAGGTGCCCCTGTTGATACTTTTTAAAACTTTGGTCTCTTAAGAAGTAATAAATATGACCATCATAGAGCACTTGCAGGTAGAGAAAGAGGTAGAAAAACACAAAAAATCCCATAATTCCATCACTCCTGTTAACATTTCGAGTTGTTTCTTCCAACCTTTTTTTTTTTTTTTTTTAAGTTTATTTATTTCTAATAATCTCTTCACCCAGCATGGGGCTTGAACTTGCTGCGATCAAGAGTCGCAGTTTCCTCCAACTGAGCCCCCCAGGCGCCCCCTTCCTTCCAGCCATTTATTTATTTATTTATTATAAATGTTTTTATTTATTTCTGAGAGAGAGGGAGACAGCGTGAGCAGTGGAGGGTCAGAGAGAGAGGGAGACACAGAATCCGAAGCAAGCTTCAGGCTCTGAGCTAGCTCTCGACACTGAGCCGACACGGGGCTCAAACCCACAAACCATGAGATCATGACCTGAGCCGAAGTCGGACGCTTAACCAACTGAGCCACCCAGGTGCCCCTTCCAGCCTTTTAAATATTAGTTTATGCAGGGCAGAAAGGACTTTATGGCATCACAGATTTTGGTAGATTCTTAATTTCCTTTTTAAGATTTTATTTTTAAGTAATCTCTATACCTAATGTGGGGCTCAAACTTACAACCCCAAGATTGAGAGTCACACACTCTTCCAACTGAGTCAGCCAGGCACCCCCATTCTTAATTTTCTTTAGCCTCAGTTCTCTTCTCTGTAAAATGGAGATGATTCCAGTTGGGGGTTGAGAGCTGGATGACAAGAGCACCAGGCAGAGTGTGTGCCCCGCAGTAGGTGCCTGCAGTTCCATAGCGTGTATTTTTTATTTGTTGTGAGCATTATCTTAGGTCTGTAAGCCTTTCTTTTTTTTTTTGAAATGTTTATTTACTTTGAGAGGGGTAAATAGAGCAGGAATGGGGGAGGGCAAGAGAATCTGCTCTGTCAGCCAGAGCCCGACGTGGGGCTCAAACTCCTGAACCATGAGATCCTGATTTTAGCCAAAATCAAGTCAGTTGCCCAACCGACTGAGCCACCCAGGTGCCCCAAGTCTGTAAGGCTTTTGTAAACATTTTTCAAGATTTCTATTCCATCGTTAGAATGTACTGTAACTTACTTAAGAATTCCATTGTTGTAGGTGTTCAGGTTACTTCCAGATTGAGGACTGTTTCCATGGCCAATTATAATAATTATTATTTTCATAATTAGGAACACCCTAAATAGCCCCCATCATTAGGAGCCAAGACAAATTAGGTTTTTGGACTGCAGCTTCATGATGGCTGAGGTTGTTGCAGAGAATGGGCGCATTGACGTGGCTGTTGTATGTGCGTAATTGCTGTGTCCAAGTGAAATGCCAGTGGGCGTTTCTGGGTGTTGCTTCAAATGTGCCCCAGGCCCCTGGAACCGAAGGCTCACCTCTCTTCTTCCCGCTGGTGTTTCAGACCCTCTGGGATATTAGGCATTTGAAGAACTGAAGCCCCGCTCTGGGTCAGCACTAGTGCTGCCCTCAGAGAGTTCCTGTTCCACTGGGGAGCCAGACACTGAAACCAGCGAATGTCGCCTTGCAGATAAGTCAGGGATGCAGTGAAGACACGTGGGTGGGCGGAGTCAGCGCTTGTCTGGTGAAGGTGTGGGTCAGAGGCCTCAGGAGACGGGGTGCTGTGGCTGAGTCTGGAAAGATGGGCATGTTTGCTTGGGTTCTTGGTGAAGAGAAGACCGCCATCTGGATCTCCAGCGGGGAGGTGGTAGGAAATGTCTTTGAATGTTCTGGCACTTGTAGAATTTGGTATGGGTGGACATAAGGTGGGGGCCTTGGTTTGAGGGGGGAGCAGCGGCTGTGTGCCGTGTCTTCTTCATTCTGGGTCTCTAGTACCCCAACAGTGCCTGAGGAGGGTGGGCCCTTGGTCGGTGGAGGCCGAACACGTTCAGGAAAAGCTTCAGCTGCAGCACCAGACTGCATTTCTCTGGCTGTTGGGCAGAGTTCTGCGAGTTGGTTCATATGGGGCTGTGCGGACATGCTGGGGCGTACCACGTGTGCCGACCTGTGGGAGGCCCCCGCTACCTGACGGGCGAGTAACGCCTGCCAGGAGGTGCCAGGAGTTACTCCCAGGGCTTGGGAGTAACTGGCTCTGAAACCGGTCCTGTGATTTGTACCTGGATGTGGTTACAGAGACTTCTAATTGTAGTCACGGAGCTAATAAGCCAGCCAGCCCAAGGGCATCTCAGGTCTGATCCTCCAGAGTAGGATGTGTGCTCTCACTGGAGCAGCTGGCAGCTCACTGGCGGCTCTGGCACCTGTGGGTGTGCTCTGCGTTCTTGCAGGCCTGACTCATCGCCCACATTCTCATGCTGTGTAGCCCAGTGCTGTCCTGGGCCGCCGCTCCTCACCCAGACTTGAGGGGTGGGGAGGAGGCCCGGGGGCAGGAGGGAGGGGGGGCCAGGGAAAGGGAGGGAAGACAGGCTGGGCGGATATCTGCTGTATGCCAGGTGCTGTACTGGGTGCTTTATACACACCTGTCTGAATGCTCGTGAAAAGCATGGAGTGTAGATGTTGGTATCGTCATTGTCAAGTGGGAGAAATCAAATCGGAGAGCTTAGGTACCTCCATCAGGATGATACAGCGAGTGGAGTAAGTAAACCTGTGCCTGTTCTTTTCACCTACTGCTCCAGCTCTGCCCTCCTTGTCAGGCAGGTGTCTTTGGCCTTCTCGAAACCTTGACGGTGCAGTGGACTCTCAGGGACAGCTTCAAAAAGCCCAGGGTCCCACTGTGTAAGCAAGTCCCTGCAACTACCTGGGCCTTGGTTTCCTCTTTGGCAAAATGGGGAGAAAATTCAGTGTGTTTGCTTATGAGGGTTGTGTAGGAATCCGAGCAGGTGGTGTGACTGGGAACCACACTGGCACCAGGGCCCTGGGTAGATGTGCTGTAACAGCTGAGGGTGCTCCAGGACTTGGGACACAGCTTCCTCTCTCCTTCCCCCTTTCTCAGCGGGAACTGTAAGTGGAGCCCAAGGTGGAGTCAGGCTGAGCTTTCCTCTCCCAGAATGGAGGTTAGAGCTGGGTTGATCCAGGCCTGTTCTCTGCTGCCACTCAGCAGTATTCATGTGACCTTCAATGAGACCTTTTTGAGCCTTGTAAAGTGGGAGATATGTCGCCTTGTCAGTCTGTTAGGTGTATACCAGACTAGTATATTTGGTGTTCGCCACTACACTGGTCCTGTTCCTCCTGAACTCTGGGTGCTGGTGCTCTGGGCGCCTGGCATGGTACGTTCACACCATAGCGCCCTTCTTCAGACCTCTGCAGGCGACTTCCTATTCAGCTGTGTTTTGAACTAGTATGTATATAACACTTGGCACATGACAAGGTCTCTTCTGGGGCTGGCGATATGACTGTGGACAAGACAGACTCCCTGGCTTACTGCTGTCTGGAGGGGCAGAAAGATCTGGAACGTCATCCTACTCATACATATATAGAGGCATTAGAGTTCTGGTGGGTACTGCAAGGGAGAAGCTCACATGACAGTTGGCCAGAGAAGGGCTCCCTGAACCACGAAGGCTGGGCCTCAATGCTGAGTAGAGTTTACAAGGGAAGAGGATGGGCTGGGGGAGCTGAGAGAAGAGTGTCTCAGAAGCTGGGTGTAAACTCTCTGGACCTGAGTGATGTCAGCTAGGCCCAGACCGGGTGTGGAGAGGCGGCTTTCTGCATCTGTGAGATCTTACTGTTTATCTAGGGCACCCTTCGTAGTTAATGATGCCTCCTGGGGTAGCCCAGAGACCTGGGTGGGCTAGGACTGGGCTTTCAGTCTCAGCTCTGCCATTTACTCTCCTGTGCCCTTGAGGGCGCCCCCCCTCCCCCCGCCCCAGTCCTTTCTGAGACACAGATTTTTCCCATCTGGAGCATAGCAGTATCTCCCAAACAAGGAGTCTTCACACAGGTGTAAGGGGCATCATGACCTCAGTGCACAAAGGATTTGGGACGACTCACGAAAACAGTATAAAAGGATACACTCAGTAGTTAGGTCAGAGGGAAACGATTGGTAAAAAGAGGCTGGGCTGTTGATTAGCACCCAAAATTCACTCCACTGTATCTCCCTGAACATTTACAGAGCCAGGTATGTTGCTTGGTTGACCGAATTCTTCCTGGCTGCATGAACAAAGAGACAGGATCAGGTACTTGATTCACAATGCTCTTTTCTTTTAGGAAAAAAAGTGATTATGGGAGAATGTGATTTTTCTTTCTCCCTGCACTGAGGCCAACTCTCAGGGACACTGTATATGTTGATAACTGTCTGTCCTGTTTACAGGTCTACTGGAAGCACTGGGCAATGAACCCGAGACTCCAGCCCAGAGTGGTCTGAAACCATTTGGGAAAGAAGAGGGAGTCCTAGGGAAGATGGCCATGGCCCCAGGCCCTTCCCTGGCTCAGGTGTACACCAGCCCCGTGGCAGTGGCTGTGTGGGAATGGCAGGACGGGCTGGGCACCTGGCACCCCTACAGTGCCACCGTCTGCAGCTACATCGAGCAGCAGTTTGTCCAGCAGAAGGGCCAGCGCTTTGGGCTGGGGAGTCTGGCCCAGAGCATCCCCTTAGGCCAAGCTGACCCCTTGCTGGCCCCTTACATCATTGACCTCCCCAGCTGGACCCAGTTCCGCCAGGACACTGGTAAGACCCTTCCTGCCTCTAGTATATGTTGGAGCACCTGCTTTGGGCCAGACATCATGCTGACCATGGGGTTCTATGTAGAGTTGACTCTTGGAGTTTCGTCCTGTCCCAGACAGGTGCTGTGAGTGGTATAGGTGGCACAGTGTGGGATGTACCTTTTCGTAGTAGGGAGTGCCTTGAGAGCACAGTGCAGAGGCCCTCCCCACCCCTTCCCCCTGTTGCTCAAACCCAAGCTGCCTGCCTCCACCTGTAGAGATTGGAGGGGCTTGCGGGCAGGGAGGCCAGGACGGAGGTAGAGTGCCGTGCTAGTTAAGGGGGGCCTGGTGATGAGTTCTGCTTCTGCTGCACGATGTCCGTGTGACCTGAGCAGGTTACTTCATTCTCCTGTGTGCTCACATTTGGGCTTTTTGTGGGTTTTGGTCAGTATTACCAAGAATGGGACCACCAATCTCCCCCCAGAGCTGTGCCTTGTCCGCCTAACCCGGTGGTTCTCAGCTGGGAGTGATTTTGTCCCCTAGGACGTTTATTTCACAGTGTTTGGAGACATTTTTAATTTTCACCAGTGGGGAAGGGACCCGCTGGCTTCTAGTCAGTAGAGGCCAGGGATGCTGCTAAATGCACAGGACTGGCACCGTGACAAAGAATTCTTGGCCCAGGATGTCGCTGGTGCAGAGACTGAGAAACACTACTCTGATCCCTATGGCAGCGTCCTCAGGTGTGTGAGGACTAAGGCTTCCAATCAGTTGGCTACAGAAGAAAGTCCCTGCCTTCCTGATATTTGGAGTCCACTGAGAAAGGCAGCAAACAAGATATGTAACGTGGAGATTGTGTATTGTGTTAGATGGCAGTAAGTGTTAACCAGGGAACGGAAGTGCTAGGAGAGGCCAAGGTTTGAGCTTGGGTGACTGGTTCACCAGGAAGGGGGACAAAGACAAACCTGAGGGAGGGGAAGGTTGTTCTTTGAAGGGACTTTAGCTTTTATTATTATTATTAAAAAATTTTTTTTCATGTTTGTTTATTTTGAGAGTGCACGAAGGAAAGAGAGAAAGGGCACAAGCAGGGGAGGAGCAGAGAGAGAGAATCCCAAGCAGGCTCCCCACTGTCAGCACAGAGCCCGACGCAGTCCTCAGTCTCACAAACTGTGAAATCAAGACCTGAGCTGAAGTCAAGATCCAGACACTCGACTGACTGAGCCACCCAGGCACCCCTTGGCTTTTATTCTGAAAGGGGGAGCTATGGGAGGATTTGGGCAGAGGAGTGCTGTAATCTGATTTGGAGGTGAAGAGTATCCCTCTGGCTGCCAAGGATGGAGGCGGGGTGGGGCGAGGAGACCAGTAGAAGCAAATTGCAGTGATCATCTTCTGGCAAGTGCTCTTGGAAACCCTTTTTCTCTGTTGTCTTCAGGTTTGGTTTATTAAGAATAAAAGCTAACCACAGGGTATTTCCCTGTAGTTGCTGCCTGGAGAGTCAAAGGGAATAGCAGGTCCACTTAAGAGACTTCTGTAACAGTGAATAATGAGTTGTATATAAAGTGTTAGAGATGCAAGGCCCAACACAAGAAAACAGCCTGAAAAGTTTTCAGTGTGGTTGTCAGCTCCCTGAAAGGGCATGTCTAGAAGACGAGATGGGAAGAGATGCATTGTGAGAGAAGCTGTGTGGTTGGATTATGGCCGGTTTAATTTTCTTAACTTTCTTTCTTTCTGTCTTTCTTTCTGTCTGTCTTTCTGTCTGTCTTTCTTTCAAGTGAAGCTACGTATGTTTCCTCATTAGCAGTATTTTGAAAAAGCCTGGAATCTGAGCCACAGCTGTTCTTTCACCTAAGCTCCTGGCATCTCCTACTCCTGCCAAGGAGCACAGGTCCCCCTCTGCCACTAGATTCCTTTGGGCCAGAGTTTCTTTACCGAGAGGGAGCTTTCTACCCTTCACCCAAAATTTGGAAAGAATAACTGGTACCAGCCTTTAGGTCAGATGGCAACATGACCCTACACACACTGACCATGTTGGTGTTTGTTTTCTTTTTTTAATGTTTATTTATTTTTGAGAGACCAAGCATGAGCAGAGGAGGGGCAGAGAGAGAGGGAGACACAGAATCCGAAGCAGGCTCCAGGCTCTGATCTGTCAGCACAAAGCCTGACATGGGGCCCAAACCCTCAAACCATGACATGAGATCATGACCTGAGCCGAAGTCGGATGCTCAACCGACTGAGAAAAGGAAGTTTTAAACTTTTTTTTGTTTTGGAGTGGCTAGCAGATGAACCATTTACATGTCCTCCCCCTCTTCAAACAGGCACCATGCGGGCTGTGCGGAGGCATCTGTTCCCCCAGCATTCAGCCCCGGGACGGGGCATCGTCTGGGAGTGGCTGAGTGACGATGGCTCCTGGACGGCATATGAAGCCAGTGTCTGTGACTTCCTGGAGCAACAGGTGGCCAGGGGCAACCAGCTCGTGGACTTAGCTCCCCTGGGGTACAACTATACCGTCAACTACGCCACCTACACGCAGACCAACAAGACTTCGAGCTTCTGCCGTAAAGTGCGGCGTCAAGCGGGACCCCCATATCCGGTGACCACCATCATTGCCCCACCAGGCCACACGGGAGTCGCCTGCTCTTGCCATCAGTGCCTCAACGGCAGTGGAACCGGCCCCGTGTCGGGCCGCTACCGCCACTCCATGACCAACCTCCCTGCTTACCCTGTCCCCCAGCCTCCCCACAGGACCGCCATTGTATTTGGGGCCCACCAGGCCTTTGCCCCATACAATAAGCCCTCACTCTCTGGGGCTAGGTCTGCACCCAGGCTGAACACCACCAATCCCTGGGGTGTGGCACCACCCTCCTTGGGGAACCAGCCCGTCTACCGCTCCAGCCTCTCCCACCTGGGACCACAGCACCAGCCCTCAGGATTGCCCACTGCCAGTGGAGTCAGGTATCTTGTGTTATTGAGGGTCATTTTGTCCACGTCTGTGCCCTGTCAGTGGGCTTGGGTTTCTGCTTTTACTTAGCTGGGAAGATACGCCCAAATACCTATAGACCTGCCCCCTGCCTCCTTGCTGTCTCTGCGTCATCTCCTTTGCCTGTGCCACCTGGAGCCCGGGTGCTGGCCTTCCACAGCCTTGCGTTGAACGGAGCTTATGTGATCTCTGGTGCTTGAACGCTGATCGTTGCCACGTGGGTTAAAACAGTAATGCCTTCCTTCGTCCATCTAGTCAGGAGAGTGAGGCTGGTGTAGAGCAGGTAAAGGTGTGCCTGTGTGCCACATAGCTCGTGCCATGCACCTGACAATGTTTTGTTGATTCCTCCTCTGTGCCAGGCACCAAAGACACAGACGTGGAATCTTCCCACACGAGCCCACAGTCTGGACCAGGGAAAGCTATGAGCCCAGTGTTGGTGCTTAACGGTTGAGGAGAAAACAAAATGCGGAGTATGTGGCAGGTGGTGTCAGGTGACAGGATGGCTTCCATGCTGGTGTAGTCTGGTGTGGTGTCTCCTGGGGCTCTCTGCTTCTTGAGGGGCATGATGAAATGGGCACCATCCAGATGAGGGGGCACCTAAAAAGTCAGGAAACCTCCTGGAGTGGCCAGTGAGGGGTGTTCCCTGGGTGCTTGGAGACCTGTCACTGACGAGGGGCCTTGTCCAGTGATCATTACTGAGGGTGTTGGACTTAGAGAACATTTATTTATTTTATTTTATTTTTATTTTTTTTAAAAATGTTTTTATTTATTTCTAGGATAGAGAGAGACAGCGTGAACAGGGGAGGGTCAGAGAGAGAGGGAGATACAGACTCTGAAAGAGGCTCCAGGCTCTGAGCTGGCAGCACAGAGCCCGACGCGGGGGTCGAACCCACAAACCGCGAGATCATGACCTAAGCGAAAGTCGGACGCTTAACCGACCAAGCCACTCAGGCGCCCCGGGCTTAGAGAACATTTAGAGAGTTCCAAATGGTAACTGGGATGGGGGGCTGGTTTCTGAGATGGTGCCCGGAGAGGGTGGGTAGTGACTGGATGTTGGGACCCTGTAGCAGGCCTGTGGCTGCCCTGCCCCCCAAGTGGGTCAGCATCTTGTTGGTTTGGACTGACGTCGGCCAGTCAGTTTCTTGGTGCTGCTGCACTCCTTACCCAGCCCCATCCCTGCCTCCTTGACCATGGTGAGGGCTTCCCAGTGTGGACAAGACTTTCTTGGCGGCTCCTGGGCTTCTAGCATTTTTTTCCAATGTTTGTTTATTTTTTAGAGAGGCAGAGAACAAACAGAACAGGGGTAGAGAGAGGAAGACACAGAATCTGAAGCAGGCTTTAGGTTCTGAACTATTAGCATCGAGCCCGACGTGAGGCTCAAAACCACGAACCATGAGATCATGACCTGAGTTGAAGTTGGGCACTTCACCGACTGAGCCATTCAGGCATGCCTAGCAGTTTTTTAAAGCTAAGTTTCAGAGGACCCTGCCAGCTTCTATAAGACAGGATGACAACTGCCATTCATTGAGCACACGTAGCCAGGCCCTACTGAGCAGGCTGTGTGAGTGATTTCAGTGATTCTTATAATGACCATATGGGAGGTGGTGTCCTCAGCTTACGGGTGAGCACACTGAGGTTGACAGGATAGGCAGCATAGCCAGCAAGTGGCAGAGTAGGGGGTTAAACCAGGCCCCACAGCAGGCCGGAAGGAACACATGGAGTTCTTGAAGCTGTCTTAAAGAGTGACAGGAAGGCAGCGATGTCCTGAGGGATGAGGGTGGGGGAGCCCCTAGACCAGAGGAGAATAGGTCAGGGCATCTTCCCGGGCATCTCCTTCAGGGAATGGGGGGTATGTGGACCTGAGCTCTTTCTGGGAATGGGGCTACAGGAGACTTCACTTGGCCGCCTCCCTGGATTTTCACGTAGGCATTAGCGAGCGGGGCTCTGTGCTGTCCGAGTCCCACCTGCTATGCTGTGAGGCGCCTTCCAGTATGTGGGTCAGACTCTTTCAGAGAAGAGTGTGCTGTTGGCCAGCCCAGAATGGTTACCAGCAGGTCCAGAGCTGCTTCTACTTGGTCAGTTCTGCTGAGCCTCCTGGGGCTTCTTAAGTTCTTATAAATTATTTTGAGGCACGTTTCTAGATAGTTCTAGAAACTGGGATTCTGGGATTGAGCCAAGTGACTTAATTGATGGGCTTTGTTGCTTTCTCCTGGTACAGGACTCCCATTGGTCGCTCCTGAGGCTTCTCTGGCATCCCCCCTCCCCAGCCTAAGGGCCCAAGACACTGCCAAAGTGGGCCCCCTGGTACAGGCCTGGCAAGTTACGGAAGGGATGGTCTTACCTTTGCTTCTGGGCCTGCGTGTTGCAACTTGCTCTGCTTGCCTTGGTTTTAAGCCAGGAAAGGGACCAGGCCAGCCAGCTCTGTTAGTTGAAACCACCTCAAAGGAGCTGTCCTCCTGAGGTGGGTGTTCATCTTTATCTCCTCTGCTTTTTGGGAGCTGGGAGAGGCCCAGCTCACTCGCATGGGCCTATCCCTGTTTGGAAAAACATGATTTCCCCCATGTCTTATTTGTATCGGCCCTCTTCAGTTCACCCCCTTCCGGTGGGTATTGTAGAGCTGGAGGGGGCATGATGAATGCCCGGTGTCTTGACCCAACCGGGCCAGGAGGATCGAAAACACTCAACACCTTGGTCTCCCTGGGGGCTGTGGTCTGGTTCTCCAAAGCGAATGATTGTCAACTGCATTAGGTGAAAATTTTCTGGAGAGTGGCAGGCTGGCGGCACCATGGGCTGGGGAAGCCTGAGAACCAGCTGTACTTACTGGTAGCCACTGGAAAGAACATGTGAGTGAGTGAAATCAAAATTCGCGGAACCCGTGTGGTTTTTATTTGGGAACCCATGTGGTTTCAGATCGCTTCTTGCTCAACCTGGGTAAAACCTTGGCCGACTGACTTCCTTATGGCCCGGGAGGCTTTCTGAGTAGGCAGTAAGTAATCCATTGAGAAGGGACTTTGTCTGTCTGTCACTGCCTGGGTTTAAGAAAATTTCCTAGTTGCTGAATTTTATCCCTTTAAGCACCAAAACTCGTGTTTTAATGATGTGGGGTGGAAACCTTTCCAAAATGTGTCATGCACACTCTTGTCTTCTTTAATAGAGGGTGTGGTGGCTTAACATTTTGATGACTTGGGGTAGTGATTGTGACCAGCAGTCTGTTGCAGCTTTGGTGTGGCTGAGCCCTGGGGCGCCTTGCCTTTACACTAAGTGGCCCTTGGAAATGGCTTTCCAGCTTGCTTTCATGTGCTCCATTCCTGCTGCTGCCGTTCTCCGAGCCTCTAAAAGCACTCTTCACCCACTGTCCACCAGGCTTGCGTGCTCAGGAGTCCTGGATCCCAGGGGGGCCTGCCTCCTGACTGGCTGTAGGCCCCTTGGGTCAGCTCTGTTCCCTTTCCATGTCTTTCCTTTCCCCGCTTAAGATTAAGGAGTTAGGCTGGGAAGTGTGACATTTCCTTTTGCTCCAGTATTGCAGTTTTCAAGATTTTAGTGGGAGCCCTCAGGAAGGTACCTGGCGGCTCCTCAGCTTTCCTGTATCCCCTTTGCTCCTCTGAGAACAGAGGAACAGTGACATTTGTACTGGGCTGCAGATTGAGCCTCCCAACCAGCCAAGGGGCCTTTCAGAATTATTCTCATCTTACAGATAGAGAAATTAAAGCTCAGGAAGGGGACTTGAGCTGGCCAAGGGCACACAGCTTTAAACTGGAGCGGGTGCTATTAGCGGGGTCTCTGGACCTCCCGTGTAACGGTCCTCGTGCTGCATGGGGCTGCTGATGGGTGCTGGCTCGCCCACCTGTGGGGAGCTGGCGGGAGCTGTGCATTTCCTTGGTCCAGCTTCCCAGCTCTGCCCTTTGCCCAGGGGCTGTCCAGTCTCGCCTTCACAGAAGATTGGAAATCCTCATGTCTTGTTCTGAACTCCATTTGGAAGCTCCTGGAGGTAGTCCCAGACAGGAAAGCCGGGGTGGGCCTTGTAGGCAGCCGGCAATGGGGGAGGCTGGGAAGGTTGCCTGAGCCCATGACTGGAAGGGCTCTACCTTCTGGAATTTCTTCACTTATAGAACCTGAGAGTTGCAAAGACCATCAGAGATCATCTACCTTCCTTTAAAAAACTAAAATGGAGAAACGGGCTGAGGAAGGGGGTGGTGGTTGCTTCAAATCAAACAGTTTAGTGGGACCAAAACCCTAGCCCAGGTGTACTGAACAGGCGGCTCTCCCCTGCGTTAACAGAGCACTCCGGAGCCAGGTCCATTTTTGCCTTGGGCTTGAGTATAGCCGAGGCGGGCAGGGAGCCACCATGTGAGCAGTGTGGCCACACAGGTTATTCTCTTTGGGGAGAACAGTCAAGAAATGAAAACAAAACAACCTCTTTCTTCACTCAAACAAGTACTGAAGCACCTGCTGAGCTCCATGCGGGGCCCTGGCAGCTTCAGGACTAGCTGAGTGTGAGATTGGGGTTTGAAGCAGGACCAGCCAGCTCCATGTGGTTGCCACCAGTGGGATCTGTGACCCAGGGCCAGTGGTTTGGAAGGATCTGGGGCATCTTCCTGAAGCACTTGTGGGAACCAGGCAGGCTGTTAGTTTGCTGGCAGCTGTAAGGGCCACACAGTAGTTGGGGACTGTCTGCCATTTCCTGAGTGCCTTCCCAGCCCCAAGCCAGGCCCCACGGAACAGACAATACGACCCGACCCTGTCCTTGGGGATTCTGGGATTCTGCAGGGACTGTGTGAAAGTTTCAGAACCTTTCTGGTGTGGTTATCTTTTTTTTGAGAGAGAGAGAGAGAGGGAGGGAAACACAGAATCCAGAGACAGGCTCCAGGCTCTGAGCTAGCCATCAGCACAGAGCCCAACGCGGGGCTCGAACCCACGAACCGTGAGATCATGCCCTGAGCCGAAGTTGGAGGCTTCACCGACTGAGCCACCCAAGCGCCCCCTGGTGTGGTCATCTTTAACATGGGGCAGGGATGGGCTGGAAGACACTTGAACTGGGTCGCGGGGAGTCGGGGGAGGATTGGCAGGCTTTTCAGGCCATCTTGGCCAACTGGGCTCCAGTGTTGCATACATTTATTATCACTTGAGAAATAGAATGGCTTAGAACCAAGTAAATGACCCAAATGTAGTTAATGTGCGAAGCAAAATCCCCATTAAAAAAAAAAAAATCCAAAAAAATTTTTCTTTATTTTGAACTGGTTTTAGATTTATAGAAAAATTTAAAAATAGTGCAGTTACCATATCTCCATTCCTTGACTTCTCTCGTAAACATCTTTCTTACCTGCAGTGTAGTTGTCAGAACCAGGGAATTGCCTTGGGTATGTTCCTATTAACTAAGGACTTTTCTCAGTTTTCACCCGTTTTCCTGCTGCTGTTCCCATTCTGTCCCAGGATCCTGGGCGACCCTACTTTGTATCCAGTTTTTCTCCCTTTCCTCCCTCCAGTAGGAGTTCCTCCCTTTATCTCCCATAACCTTGACGCTTTTAAAGAGTTACTTTGTTGAATGTCCCTTATTGGGCTTGTCTGTTGGTTTCTCATGCTTGAGATTATGCAGTTTTGGCAGGAACCACAAAAATGGTCTTCTGTCCTTCTCAGAGCACTGTTTTTGGGGTTCCTGGTGTTGACTGATCATATTACTGGTGATACTGGTCTTGAGTACTTGTTAGAGCGGTTGCTGCTAGATTTCCCCTTTCCAGGTGCCATAGAGCCCTCATTCTGACAAAGCGAGTGAGCTCAGAATCCTTTTAGGATTGTCATCAGAGTCTGAATTGCCCAGGAAAACATATTTTTTGGACAGTTAAAGCTTCCTTCTTGATCACTTGTAAAAAAATGGAGATACACCCCCCAGCAGTGTTCTCTCCCGTCCATCACTGCTCTGCCCCGCCTGCCCATGCTCCCCCTCCTCAGTGTCTGGCTTGGAGTTTGACTTCCCCACTTGATTTTTGCAGTGGTGGTGGGGCCGTCTCTGGGCGTCACATCCTTGGCATTCAGATTTGTAGGTTAGTTTGGGTCTAAGAGTGCTGAAAATCAGATTTTTTTGATTCTCTTTCCAGACATCAGGATCTTTTTAATGAAAAGAAAACCAGAAATCCTCACTCACACAGAGGCAGCCATGCAAAGTGAAGCTGCGAAGGGGACCCCGGCAACACCAGCAATATTCCTATCTTGGTCTTTCTCTGACTCTTGTTCCTGCTAAGTTGGCTCCTCCAGTAAGCTTTGTTCTCTCTTCTCCCCAAGTGCCTCCCTCCCCAGCGGCCCTGCCAGCAGCCCCGGGAGCGTCCCCGCCGCTGTGCCCGTGCAGATGCCGAAGCCCAGCCGGGTCCAGCAAGCCCTTGCAGGTAGGCACCCTGCTGGGTTCTGGGCTCCAGAACACACCGCCTGGCAGGGGGCAGGATACTGAGGCGGTGGCAGAATGCGTGGTTGAGAGAGGGGATGGTGGAGTGGGGGTCCTGTTACCTGTCTCTTCTCAGGGAGAGCCGCAGCAGCTCCCGGGGTGGGAGGGGGAACGGTGCCTCTTTTTGGTGTTGGGCGATGGTGATGGTGTACATACCCTCAGCGAGTGGGTGTGGGGTGGCCCCTCCTTTGTCTCTCCAGGGGAGTCCTGCCTGATGGCAGTGGCAGTGGGTACGATGGTGTGGACCCTTCCCCATCTTTTACATTTCCACGTCACTTCAGTTATAGTTTGAGTTACTCTTCTGTCCTGAAATGGTTTAGGCATTTCCCTAAAGGGGCCCTCTGGGGAACTCGGAGCTATTTTGGCTGCGGTTACGTTTTGAATTAAGTGGCTTTGTGTCCAACTGGACCTTTTGTTAACTGTACATCTTTGAACTATTTTTTTAGATTCCTTTTATAGTTAAGGGAGCTACTGAAAGTTACTTTTTAACTAATGGGAAACGCAGCATGTTGTGGAAAGCTATTGGGGAGGAGTGGAGTGAGATTGAAGCAGGGGAGTAAGGTAACTTGAGTCCCTGTGTTAGGGTAAGTCACAGGAGTAGACAACGGGGGGTCGAGGGGACGGGCCTGGGACAGGAAGACCCATGTGGAGCCCAACGTGATGGCTCAGGGGAGCCAGCCAGGGCCTGACTTGGGCCACAGCCGTAGTGGAGGTAAGAACTTCCAACTTGGGGATCGGGTGGGCCATGAAGAGCAGGAATAGAAATGGCTGGGGTGCGGTGGCTGATGCGGTGCTATGACACGTCATGATCATTCTTGACGACTAAGTAGGGACTTTGCATGTGTCTTCCTTCATTTCTTCCCAGTAACAGTGGGGTGAGGTACGAACTTTTATTCCCATTTCATACTTGGGGAAATAGCCTCAGAGAATTCCAGATGCTTCCCAAGATCAGCCAGTCAGCCCTTGGCAGAGCTGGGATTCAGCCCCAGGCATTCTTGGCTTCAGAACCTGGGTTCTTAGCCGTTAACGCTGTGCCGATCCAGAGTCCGGTGGGAGCATGGGAAGAGGTGGGGGGCACTGGCTGTGGTTGTAGCCCCACAGAGCTGTCCCAGAAGCAGTGGGAGTTTGGATGTGCAGCTCAGAAGAACATTCTGGGGTGGCATGGGGTGGTCTCTGTCCCCGTGGCGGGGAATGTATGAGCTTACAGAGACTGTAAGTAGGATTCTGGGAAGAGCCCTCGAAGGAAATGGAGGGACCAATCAGAAAAGTGGTAGAAGACAGGAGCGTGGAGCCTCTGGAACCTCCTTCAGCTGCTCAGCCATCAGCCTTCTGTGGGGCAGAGAGGACAGTGAGCAAAGATGTGGTGCCTGGAAATTCCTCCCAGTTTAGGTCTTCTGTGGCATCAGATGCTGTAGGTGAGTCAGACCTGTGTGTGTGTGTGTGTGTGTGCGCGCGCGCACGCGTGCATGTACGTGGTGGTGGTCTCATTGGAGAAAGGTTGTGGGTGAACAGGCCTGGCCTGCACATGGCCCAGCTCCATTCAGCTCTGTGATCACTAAGGCTTGAATACAGATGCTATAATAATCTTTCTAATATTTATTTTTTTAAGTTTATTTATTTATTTTGAGAGAGAGAGAGAAAATGAGTGGAGGAGGGACGGCGGGGGGGCGGGGAGGAGAGGATCTGAAGCGAGCTCCATGCGGAAAGCAGAGAGCACGATATGGGGCTCTAACTCAACAAAATGTGAGATCGTGACCTGAGCCAAAGTCTGATGCTTAACCAACTGAGCCACCCAGGCGCCCCTGTAATAATCTTTCTAAGTGTCTCTCAGAAATGGTCTGGGGATTGAGTAGCGCTTGCTCCCTTTCCTCTGCTCTTGAGGCTGAGGACCCTCTATAGTCTGCATCTCAGGTGGTCTCTAACGTTCCCTGTCACCTTGGCTCTCAGATTGATGCAGGAGGTAGACAGTCTTTTAACTTCATTTCACTCATTGGGGAAACAGGAAGCAGATCTCCAGGATTTAGGAACTGGGTCCCATCACGGAGTAAAGACTTGAGCCACTGGCCAGAAGACCCCTTGTAGTTGTTGGTGGGACCCTAGTCTAAGGTGCCAGGGGAGGAGAAATCCTGAGCCAGCCTCCAGGAAGTAGGATCTGGAGAACATTGTCTTTGCACCCAGCCACGTTTACGGATTGGGGGTTACTCAGGCTGTAGAGAGGTGGACACAGGGTTCTGTGGGTAGGTTTACAAAAAAGTGGTCATCTACATTAGCAGGGGAGGTCCACCGAGGAGGTCAAGCCTGGAAGACTGGGAGGAGTGGGCCTGACTGGGACTCAGCTCGTCAAGGCCAGAGTCGGGACAGGCCTGGGCCTGAGCCCCGGTCACCAGATGAAGGGCCGATCCCTGTTGTCAGGAGGTGATTGCACATCTGACCTTGACAGGGACTGTTCTCTCAGGGGTCTGGCAGATAAGTGGGAATCCTCTTAGATGAGTGGAGAGGCTGTGGCCGTTCAGGCTGCTACAGTTATTTGGGGCTGTGAGGCGTTTGAGGGGCTGTCCCTGAGCCTTGCTGTTGGGACAATGTGATGGCCCCCTCTTGGTGTCTCCCCACCTCATTCTGTGCAGTGGATGTTGCTTTTGTGAAGTTAGGTGTGGGGTGGTTCTCGCACATTCTTGCAGGAAGACAGACCCACAGAGCAGGGGCTGCTTCTCCGCAGGCTTCTAAGTTGAGGCTTCTGTGTCCATGACTTGGATTCAGGAAAGGGGGTCCTGCACTGAGCAGCGCTTCTGCTCTGCTCATGCAGGCCTCACAGTGGCCACCCAGCAGCATTCAGGGATATCTTGGTTTCCCAGCAGACAGGTGCTGTGAGCACCTCTCGTGACCGGGCCCTGCCGGTCACCAAAACAGGTATGCGAGTCCTTTTAGGTAACACTAAGCTGGGTAAAGGAGGCAGAGATGGAGGGGACATGGCTCTTTTAGATGGGGTGGTCAGGGGAGGGGTGTCTCTTGGGTGACGCTTGGAGAGAGGTCTGGTTGAAGTGAGGCAATGGGTGTTGGTGGGGAGGTCATGGTCAGTGCAGAGGCCCAGGGCTCTCGTAAGGCATGGTTCCCATCCCCTCCATCATTCTGTCCCCATGCCTGCTTGTCATTATTCCGTCCCCCTGACATTAGGTTCAGTCCCACATCTGAGCTCAGAAGCAATCAACCTTAAGATGCTGGTGGCATTGCATTACCTGATGAACGAGCGCCTGGGTGCAGCCGTGGTGTTCTGACGTGCTCTTTCGTGTCTCCTGCGAGTGGCTGCCACGGCGCACCCTGCCTACTGCTGCTGTGCTGCCCAGGCTGCTGGCTGGCCTCTGCTTCTGTCCCTGATTGGGCATGTTTGCCGCATTGAGTCTTTGTTCTGTGGAGGCCACAGTGGCTGGCCTGGCTGGGTCCCAGGGCTGGGTTTCCCCTTCCCCATCTGCATCACCCCCGGAGTGGGCAGTGCCAGCTGCCTGGCCTCTGTGGGCTCTCTACTTCCTACCCCAGGCTGCCCTCAGGGAGGTGACAGAGCAGAACCCAGAGCTCTCCTGGAAAGGAGGTGTTTTTGAGCTAGACAGAGGGCACGGGGGATTGAGTGGGGGTGCTGTGGACAGAACGTAGGCTGAGGGTGCAGTAGGAGTACGGATGCAGCAGGACTGCATCATGTGTACCATGTGTTGGCTCCCCAGGAAGAGGTGAGGGGTGAGAGTCTGGCAAGGGCATGTGTGGAGCACCAGGCTGGGGAGTGAGGTCTTTCCCCCGTGAGTATGCCCACCCTGCTCCATCCAGGGCAGAGGGGCTGTTTGAGCCTTGACTGAGGACACGAGAGGAGGTGGCCACGGCCCGGGACCCTTGCTGCTCCAGAGGAGCAGGGGCCATGGGGTGCCTCAGTGGTGGGGGCAGGTCCCGGGGCCAGAATTCCTGCTCCCCCACCTAGCGAGGGCACTGACAGCACCTGGACAGGCCAGATGGGGCACAGAAAGCAGACAGCACCCCACTGGAAGCAAGGTGAGCAGGAGCCAAGAGGGCACAGCCAGGGGAAGCACAGGGGTTGGACTGGGAGCTTGAGACCCCATCCACATCTCCATAACTTGGCCGCGTCCTTCCATGTCACCCCCTGCCCTCTGCCCTCCTGAAGCAAGCGGCCTCGCCCCTCCGCCTTCCCCACATGCTGTGAGTACGGGCTGGGTGGTTGCTTGTTCAGGTACCTGTGGAACTTGGGGTCAGGGCTCTGATGAGCCGGGTTCCGGCTGGTTCCTGGCCTGGAGCTTAGCCCAGTGTGCCCGAGAAGGCCCCAGCAGCCTTGAGCGGCCAAGTCCTCAGGAAGATCGGTGGGTCCTGCTGGCCATCACAGTGCCACCTGGACTCAGCCGAGGTGTGTGGACGTCACGTGCCGAATGACTCTTTCTAACGTTTCTCCCCTCTGCATGTCTGATCTCGCATCCCATGTAGGCATGACGAGTATTCTGATGTCAGCCATTGGACTCCCTGTGTGTCTTAGCCGCGCACCCCAGCCCGCCAGCCCTCCCGCCTCCTGTCTGGCCTCTAAAAGTCACAGCTCAGTTAAGAGATTGAGGAAAATGTCCATGAAAGGTAGTTCCTGCTCACAAATGCTCTCTGGCCTCTGCTAAGCCTCCGAGTCTTGCTGCCTCTGACTCTCCTGCAATGATCGCTCTTCTCTGACTCCCACGGCCCTTCTCCGCTTCCTTTACCCCCGAGGGGAGGGGCTCGGTGGCCCTTCTCCCTGCCGTCAGCACAGAGGTGGCCCCCGAAATCTACTTAACACTGAAGACCGTGAGTTCAACTCCTATCTTGCTGGCACAGTTGGAATGTGAGGGGCCTATTCTTGGGACTCTGTGACTCTATGGGGCAAGGCCGGCTCAGGATGGGGGGGGACTCTGTCCTTCCCACCAGGGCCAGCATGTGTCTCAGGAAAGGCCCCCAGCCCTATCTCGCCTACATCAGAGGGTTCCCCCAGTAAGCACTGTGCTGCCCATCACATGGCTGGGGAGGAAGGGGTTTCAGAACCATGGAAGGTATGGGGAGCTTTAGGCAGACTTACATGAGGGGGCCTGTGGGTAGTAGGTTCTAAACCTGCCATTTCTAAAGCCAATAGCGGCTCTGCCTCCAGCTTTGGGCTGGAGATGCACAGACTGCGGAAAGGAGTCAGGAGGGTGGGGTGAGCAGGGAGCATGACTCTGGCTCAGCCAGTCTTGGGTTCCAGTCGTGGCTTCTGTGCTCACTGCTTTGTGATCTCACGCCTGTGTCTCCATTCACGAGCCGGTGCCTCTACTCAGCAGGTTGGTCATGGGAGGAATAGGAAACCCACACGGGAGGCGCCCGGCACGTAGTGATGGGGGCTGCTCTGATCATGGCCCACTGCCTGTCTGACCTCTTTATTATGGTTGGTGGTCACCTGGCTGGCCCCCTTTGAGAAACATGGCTCATGGAAAGCTACCTTTGGTTCTAAAAGGCTGTCTGGGCAAGGGCAAGTAGTGGGCAAATGGAATGCAGAGCTGAGCTGGGCCTCGCTGGAGGTGGGCCCAAGGCTGGTCCTGGCAGATGGGGTCTTGGGGACCTTCTGGAGATTGGCTTATAGCCAACAGGCTTTCTTAAAATGCCTCTTCCCTCAGTCTGAGTTCCAGCCATGAGGATGGCTACCAGTGCTGGTGGTCATTGTGCTCTGGCCTGGCTTTCTCACCAGTGACCAGTCAGTCAGTGGCTTAGAGATCTATGTGTGTGTGTGTCTGTGTTCGTCCGGGGGGAGTCGTGTGTGTGTGAGGGAGGGTGTGTGTGTGTGTGTGTGTGTGTGTGACGGAGTGTGGGGTATGTTTGTGGAGTGTATGTGTGGGGGGTGGGGGTGCATTTGTGTGTATGGGTGTGTACGGGGTATATACGTGAGGGGGGTATGGTGGTATGTGTGTGTGAGGGGGTGGGAGATGCATTTGTGTGTATGAAGTGCATGTGTGAGGGGGTATGGGATATGTTTGTGGGGGATGGGTGTGTGTGTGAGGGGTGTGTGTGTGTGATGAGGTGGTGGGTGTTTGTGGGGGATTAAGGGTATGTGGGGGAGATGGGGGATGGGTGTGTGTGAGGGGGTGTGGGTACGTGTGGGGGGATGTATGTGGGGGATGGGGTGTGTGTGTATGATGAGGTGGTGGGTATATGGGGGGATGGTTGTGGGGGATGGGTATGTGTGTGAGTGGGGTAGGGTATGTTTGTATGTATGGGGAGGGGAGGGATGGGGGTACGTTTGTGTGTGTGAGGGGGGTGGGGAGTGTGTGTGCGTGTGTGTGTGTGTGTGTGTGTGTATGTGAGAGAGAGTGTGTGTGTTGAAGAGAGGGTGATATTCCTTTGCCAGTCACTGCCTTTCAAGTAACAGCAGTTCATGCCTTCACAACAATCACAGTTTTGGTCAGGATTTACGTCTCCATTTTTAGGTGAGGGAACTGAGATTCAGGTGACGTGATTTGGTCCCAGCATGAGGGTCAGAATCAAGCCTGGCATCGCCTGTCCCTAGCCTCTTCACCCTTCATAGCTGACCCCTAGCCTTCTCTGGTTTTGAGGGTGCTTGGCTGTGGAGCCCTCAGGCTCTTATGTCTTTGCAGCCATGGGCTGATGGTTATGAGCTTGGGTTCACATGGGGTCCCTCCGGGCTCAGGCTAGGACCAGGAGCTGCCCGGTGACCTGGAGGCAGGATGTGGAGCCCTGCCGGGACTGCTTTCCCAGGCCACATTGGTCTCCCTGGTCCCTCCTTTCTGCCCCCGCACGGCTTTGCTGTCATTCTCTGTGATTCTGCTGCTGCCTCTGGCTGGAGAACCCCCCACCCCACGCGGGCTTAGCCAGTTCTCTCGCCAGCTGCGGGAGTGTCTTGTTTCCGGGACATGGGGGCCAGCGTGCAGAGCTCGCTGCTCACGCAGGTGCAGCATTGTGCACGTGTGCACAGAGGAGCGGGCGGGCTCGCGAGGAGTGGGGTGGCAGGGACGCCCCTCCTGCTGCTCGTTGGCTCCTTCCCAGAGTTGACGTGTCACCAAGACCCCACAGTCCAGGGATAGGCAAGAGAAAACCAGGGTTTGTTGTGACCATGTCAGCGTGCCCATCATCCACATTCGGCGGGCATCTGTGTGCCACAGAGGTGGGCACCCGCTGCACATTTAGCTGCTGAAACTTCTTGAGCCTCGGCTTTCACACCAGAGTAATGACAGTTGAGGAAGACGGCACTGCCGGAACATGCCCCAGCATAGTTGGTTTTAGAAGCTGCTGTTTGACTTTTCTTTGTGTCCTCCGAGGAGCCTGGGTCCAGCTCTCTGACTGCACGTGCACAGGGACATGGTGGAGGCTCAGCACATGGCTCCAGAGGGCCATGACCGGCAGCCGTCTCTGGTCCTCGTCCACCGCCTCCCGGGCTCCTGGGGCCAGGCCTCCAGAGGGTGGACCAGATGGGGCTCCGCCAGGCGGGGCTCTAAGCGGCCGCGCTGGTGCCGCGTCTCTTCTTGCACGCTCACCCCTCCCATCCTGGCCCCTCTGAATGTCCTGGCGGCTTGTCCTCTTCCTCTCTGGATTCAGCGTTGCCAGTTTGTACTCCTTGGGACACTGCTTCTGTTCTTCTCTCTTCTAGGAGGTACTCCAAAGCCTGAGCCAGAACAGGTGATAAAAAACTATACCGAAGAGCTGAAGACAGCCCCAGATGAGGTAAGTGTCACGGGAGCCATGCTACATTTGGTTTCGTTTAGAGACCAGAGGTAGCGCCAGAGAAGGATACCAGCCCTTTCTCTGCTGCACGGAGTACTTCCCACGGTGCCTCTGGGGCCGGCCGTGCTCCAAGTACTTGGGTTTAATCTCCCAGGCTCCCCTAGGAGGTGGCCCTGTCAAGAGGAGGCAGCCTGCACTTCAGAGGCCTAGATTCTGATCTTAGCTTTGTCGCCAGTGAGCTGCAGTTCTGAGCAGAGCTCCTGCACAGGCCTCTGTGTGCCCCTCTCCCTGGGCCGTCCTGGCACCTGGGGGTCCTGGAGACCAGGGATGGGAGAGCCTGCCCCACCCACCACGGGCTGAATGGCTTTGTCCCCATAGCATTCCTGCCCCTCTGGCAGGGAGATGGGAGAGCCAACCAGCTTTCGTGTAATTACAGGGCCTGCCGGACCCTCATAGCAGCTTGGGTAGGACCCGAGCCTCTGTGCTGAGCTTTGTTTTGGGGGATGCAGCGCCACTTGTCTCTGATTTGAATGGGGTGTCCCGGGGACTTTGGACA
Source organism: Hyaena hyaena (assembly GCF_003009895.1). Classification (NCBI taxonomy): domain Eukaryota; kingdom Metazoa; phylum Chordata; class Mammalia; order Carnivora; family Hyaenidae; genus Hyaena; species Hyaena hyaena. The sequence continues at coordinate 1,149,772 of NW_024080860.1, forward strand.
GTGGGCTAAAGGGTGGTCATACTCGTTCGGAACCGAGGACTCTGCCCTGCCTGTCCCTTGAGGCTCTGGCTGATAAAGCTTTAAACAGTGACCTGGAGGTCGTCTTCCTGTCTCCCACTTGACAGCACACGTCTGTGTCCTCGTCTTTGCCCTGTGCTCACCTGGCATGACTGGGCTGCGCTGCACCAGCCTCTTGCCCTCCAGCTGCCACCTGTTCAGCCTACACGCAGCTGTGGTCATGGGAGTGCCCCCACTGTAGAGCACCTCAGCAGGGTCCCCTGATGTGTGAGACGAAGCCCAGCCCTTGAGCTTAGCTGTCAGAACTTTCCAGGACCTCGTCCTGTCCCACTGGTCTCTTACACCCTACTCACCCCTCACCCCCTGCAGTTGCTACCACCCTTCCCAAACTCTGTGCTTGTTCTTGCTTCAGAACATTCTCTTTCCTTTCTCTGGAATGCCCGTGCCTGTGCTTGTCTGCCTGACCAGGTCCTTTCCCCTTGTGACACCCAGTTTTGGGGGGTAGGGGGGTCGTCTCTAAGGAGCCTGCCCTGTTCTGTTCCCTCTCCCTGCCCATGCTCCTGTTACTGCCAAGGCCTCCATGCACCTCCGTGCTCATTGCTGCTGTTGTCCCCTATACTACGGTGAGCCCTCTGAGTGGACAGAATCTGGTGACTCCTCTGTGTTCCCAGCCTCTGGAACAACTCACTGCAGATAGACTGTAATCCTGGCGTTTCAGTCAATGAAAGCTTTTTCTTTTCCTTCCCCCCTTTTGGCGTGGTGGGTCATCCGTGAGCATGCCCTGTGTTGATCTCCTTCCAGGACTGCATCATCTGTATGGAGAAACTGTCTGTGGTGTCTGGGTACAGCGATGTGACCAACAGCAAGACCATTGGGCCGGTGGCTGTGGGCCGCCTCGTCAAATGCAGCCACACCTTCCACCTGCTGTGCCTGCTGGCCATGTACTGCAATGGCAACAAGGTGCCCACACGTCTGCCCCCAGGCTGGGACTCAGGGTGACCTGCCCACAGTCCTGTCCCCATTCTGTCGCATCTGAGCTGGTGACCACTGCTGCTGTGTGAGGGCCCGGGGCACTCAGGTGACCTTGAGATGGCCTGTAGGATAGGGGTTGGCCTCTGGTGCAGGGGGGGCCGAGGGTGGCAAGTGACACCTGGCTGCTCCCCTTCAGTGGAGTTCAGCCGGAATGGACAGGTTAGAAGGACAGAGAGAACTGAGTCATGCGGCAGACCTTCAGACCCGACTTGGTCTCTCCCCACAGATCCCTGTACCACCCCATACCAGCCACGGTGCCAGTACAGTCAGTTGAGAGGTCACAGGGTTTTTTATTTGATTTTAAATATGTTAGACCAGACCATGGAGACTTTTGCTCATAAACCTGATTTTCCTATTCAATGCCCACCCCCTGGTACCTCACGAGCCTGTTAATGAAAACCACTGGAGGAGTTTCTGGTATAGGACATCGTCGCAGGGATGCTCTTGGGATCGGGTTTCTGTGCAAGGAGGGCCCTGCTGGGTGACAGGGGGTTGACCTGAGCCCCTGCGGGCTCTTCCCCTAGACAGCCGGGCAGCGTGCCTGGATGCTCTCGGTGCCAGCTCAGTCTGGGGCACTCTGCTGTGTCTCAGGACGGGAGTTTGCAGTGTCCTTCCTGCAAAACCATCTATGGAGAGAAAACCGGGACCCAGCCCCATGGGAAGATGGAGGTGTTCAAGTTCCAGATGTCCCTCCCTGGCCACGAGGACTGTGGGACAATACTTATAGTTTACAACATTCCTCACGGCATCCAGGTAAGGGGCCCTGGCACAGGAGGAGACTCCTCAGATAGTTCTGGACTCGGTCCCTCTCAGTCTAGGGCACTCTTCTTCCTACCCCACCCCTCTCCCTGTAGTCTGCCCGCCGCCAGAGCACTGAGGATACCCAGGCTTCCCAAGTTCAAGCTCCTAGGAACCAGGAGGCACTAGTGTCTGGAGATAGAACAAACTTTTAGGGCTGTGGAAGCAAAGATGGCCTCCAACCCTTTCCTGATGCAGGGAGGGCGTCCTGGAGGCAGGGACATCTTAGCTGGCCTTGTGCTGGGTGGGAGGCCAAGGGTGTAAGCAGGAAGAACACTTGTGTTGAGGGTCAGGATAGTGGAGGGATCCAGAGGGCGGGGAGGCGCCAATGCTGAGGACTGTCCTTGAGAGTCCAGCTTGGTGGCCAGATCCAGGCCTGTGGCAGGGCTAGGTCTGATGTCAAGAACAAGACAGGAGCCCGAGCAGAAGATCCCAGTAGAGATCCAGACAGGAGCCCTGGACCTGTAGGGAAGGTGTAGGGCTGTGGAAGCCAGGACCCATGTGGGCCCATCGGTGACAGAGGGGGTGTCCCTGTCTTGTTTAACCACATCTTTTCCCTGGTTTTCCTCCATTTCTTCTCAGTGGGTTGTAGTGAATTTTAAAAACATTCCAGACAACCTTAGAACCACAGAGTAGGAGGGGAGTGTGGAGTGGACGTGGCGTGTCTCTGAGGGTCAGAGGGCAGGGGCAATGGTCCCTCACTGTTCCAGCCCCTCACCCTTCTGTCCAGTTTGCCGCCACCATCTCCGGCACCGCCATGGCCCCATCAGGAGCAAGGAGTGAGGGCATCAGGAAGGGAGGCCCAGCCTTCTAGGCCAGAGAGCCCAACGTCCAGAGGGGCACCAGCAGAATGGGACCCCCAGCTTTTGATGAAATCCAGTCTCATCAGGACGTTTGCAGGAGTGTGTGATGCCAAGCCAAGTGGCATGGGGTCAGGAAGGCCGTCACTGCAGGGAGGCTGTGTCATATTGGGTCTCTGAGGGGCAGTATTTTAGACAGTGATTTATTTGGTCACCTGCGGGCATACATAGCCCCAGCTAGGGAGGCAAATGACGGGCCGGGCTGCGAGGGTCTCTGCAGCTGCTGGGCCCTTCTCAAGGTGCCCCACCTCCTCGTGTTTGTGTTCCTTCTCCAGGGCCCAGAGCACCCCAACCCTGGGAAGCCATTTACTGCCAGAGGCTTTCCCCGCCAGTGCTACCTTCCAGACAATGCCCAGGGCCGCAAGGTAAGGCCCCACTACCCTGGTGGACCCCTCCCCCCACCCCGCTGGCAGGCCTGGGCCTGGCTGTTTGTGGGCTGTTTGAGCAGGTGGGATGGGGAGGGCTCAGCTCGGTGGCCAAACCTGCTCTGCCCTGTTTGCCACCTTCTGGGGCTGGCTGGGGTGCAGGCCACCCAGGGCTGCCTGCTGTGCATGAGGTGTCTTCCACCAGGAGAGCCGGCGAGCGGGGCAGGGAGACCGCTTCTAGCACCTGCTCCAGCCGAGTCACCTGCTCTTGAGTCAGGCTAGTGTGATGCAACGGGCAGAGTGGGGACAGGGGAATAGGACTGGGTGACAGGGTTGGCCTGCAAGCCACCGCTGCACTGCACTGTGAACAAGGAGAGCATTCCGGTCAGACAGAGCAGCTTGAGTGGCAGCTTTGAGAGTCACAGAGGTAGGCTGGGCCGGAGAGTGGGAGGAGTCTGGGGAGGACCAGAGCCCCCAGTGTGAGGCATCGGGCGCCCTCTGGCTGCTGTGAGCCTGGCCTGCAGGGGAGCAGAGAAACGTGGATTCCCTGGGGAGGAGCTGACTTGGAAGCAGGCTCAAGTTAGCCTGGCCCGAGTGTGGCAGCGGCACAGTGGGTGGCGGCGCCCTCTGAGGTGAGGGGTCCTCTTAGGCAGTCCGATCAGCATGCAGAGTTCCAGGGGGTTCGAGACTGGAGCTGGAGGCTGGGGATCCCAACAGATGGGGCCCAGGCCTGGGACTGCGGACAAGATCACTTAGGAGAGCGGCCCAGCCTTGGCCCTACAGGTTCACAGTAAAGGTCAAAGGGACAGAGAGCCTAGCAGCCCTCAGTGTGCCCCACCCCACAGCTGGCATTTGGTGGGTGACTGCTCCTGCCGTCCAGGCCCTCATTGCTGGGGCAGATCAGACCAGGGAAGGAGGGGGAGCAGTGGATGCTCTCACCCTGTCACCTGGCCACCCACTGCTCCAGGCTGAAAAACCCATGCCCAGGTTTGCACTTGTTCACCAGGCCCTCCCTCCTTTCCCCTCCCTCCTTTCCCCTCCCTCCTTTCCCCTCCCTCCTTTCCCCTCCCTCCTTTCCCCTCCCTCACCTTTCCCCTCCCTCCTTTCCCCTCCCTCACCTTTCCCCCTCCTTGAGGGCAGGTCCTGGAGCTGCTGAAGGTGGCCTGGAAGAGGCGACTTATCTTCACGGTAGGGACATCCAGCACCACGGGAGAGACTGACACAGTGGTGTGGAACGAGATCCACCACAAGACGGAGATGGACCGCAATGTGACAGGCCATGGCTACCCCGACCCCAACTACCTGCAGAACGTGCTGGCTGAGCTGGCTGCCCAGGGGGTGACCGAGGACTGCCTGGAGCAGCAGTGAGCCCCCGGCCTGGCCGGCCCCATCCCTGCCCTGCCTCTGGCAGCCAGCAACCCTCTCTCCCCGCTGCCGGCTGGGCTGCCCCTGGGATGGGCAGGCTGGAAGGTGCCTTTCCTCAGAGGCCGTGAGGTTTGTGGGGGCCCGCCTTCCGCCCCCATCCTCCCCTCCAGGCCCGGATCTACAGGGGAATTGGGCAGGCCTGGGGAGTTATACTTGTGAGGGCTTAAGATGCAGCTACCTCAGTGCGCGGGGGGCCCTGTGCCCTTGGCAGGCTGCTTCGTGTCCGTGGTGCCAGGGGCCTGGCGTGGGGTGAGGCGAGACTGCCCCATCCCCCATTGTAGCCAGGGCAGGCATGGGTTCTGGGTCAGCTTCTCATACCTCAGATGTTCTGTTTGCAATAAATGCCCTATAGCCAAAGTCAGCAGGTCCTGGTGTGTTTATTGGTGGAGAGGTGTGTGTGTGCGTGTGCGCGCGCGCACGTGCGCACACTGATGTGAGAAGACAGCACACACATACATGCCTTGCTGCATCAGGGCAGGAGGGAGCTCACACACTGCCAGTTCGACTCACATTTTCCCCAGTGACAAAACTGAGGCCGCAGCGAAGGCCCGAGAGCCCACGCACCGGCCTTTGCTGCTTCCCCATCGCCAACTTCAGTTCTCGCCGTGTGTGGTCCTGCAACGACGCCAGGCCCACCATCCCATTCACTCCCGCAGTAAAACACTGCTTATGTGTGACTGGTGCTGCTGTCTTCCGTGTTATAGGTGAGGAACCGGTCAAGGATGCAGCAACCGGCCCAAGGTCCCAGGCTCGTGCTAGAGCCGGGGCTGGAATTGGGCCAGAATTGGTCTGATGTCATCCTTGAAGTCCTAATTCTCAACCCTCTTAGGAGCATCAAATACCCCAGGCCGCTGTCTGCCTGGGGGCAGCGATTGGGGCCTGGGGCTACAGGGCCATGGGGCCACGTCCTCAGTGGGCCAGGGATACTTCTGCCTTCTCGAGTCCTTTTCTCCATAAGAAAAAAAATTAAGTTCTATTTTATGATGTGTGAGTATAATGACAAGTATATATTAGAGCATTTTTTTCCATCTAAAAATTTGAGTGTCTTGGGGCCCCTTGCTAGCTCAGTCGGTAAAGCATGCAACTCTAGATCTTGGGTTCGTGAGTTCGAGCCCCACATTAGGTGTAGAGATTACTTAAAAATAAAATATTAAAATAATAAGTGGTTACCCTCTGACTCAGCAGTTCCACTCCAGGTGTGTATCCAAGAATGGAAAACAGGTCCACACAAAACTTGGGCATGAGCGCACATGACAACCTTCCTTACAATAGCCAAAAAGTGGGACTATCTGTCAGCGGAGGTGCCGGTAAACAAATGCCGGGCATCCGTGCAGTGGGATGAAGTTCGCAGCCCTGAGGACGAGCGAGGTCTCGCCTCGCGCCATTACGTGCATGAACCTGGACCACAGGATGCTCAGTGACAGAAACCAGACATGAAAGGCCACTTGTGTGGTTCTGTCAATGTGACATGTCCGGCACAGGCAAGCCCACAGAGGCTGAGAGCAGATGCATTGTCAGCGGAGGATAAGGGAATGGGGAGTGACTTTCAGTGGGTACAGAATGTTCTCTTGGGGTGTCACAAATAAATGTTCTGAACTTGGTGATGCTTACACAACCTTGTGAAAACCCACTGAGCTGTACACTTTAAAAGGATGAGTTTTATGCTATGTGAATTATATCTTCTTTTGAATTATATCTTAATAAAAAAAATAGAGCCAAAGGGAGTAAAGTGGGAGGCTTGTCAGCTGTCAGAGGTCCTTCCTCTGCCTCCAGATTCTTCCTTCAGACAATGTGGCTTCGTAGAGGGAGGGCAGGGAGCAGAGATGGCAGCAGGACCAGGGGGGCTGTGGTGGGGCTAGAGCTGGACAGGTCGGGGCCTCTGCTCTGTTCCCCACTTCCTGGGTGGGGATGGAAGGCCAGAGGGAGGCTCCTGGCACCTGGGGTGCGGGAATCTCAGGCATGTGGCCCTGAGCCCATGTTTCCAAAGACTGGGTCCTCTCCAGTGCTGGGAGGCTGGGTGGGACCCCTATTCAGTCTCTGGCAGCCTGGCTGGCATCTGGGGATCCAGTGGCATCCCCCTCCCTCCCGGCAGTGGGGCCTGGCACTGGCCTGCCCCACCTACAGCCCTGCCCAGCTCCCTCCTCATGGTAGGCTGGGCTGCTGGGAGGGGTGGGGTGCGTTTACATTTTCAGGTCTTTCCAGCCCTTGGCCAGCCTGGAAGCCTGACTAACCAGCTCCTCCAGGGTCAAGGTGTTGGGGGAGGGGGTGCAGCAGGAGGTGGCCAGATCAGCCCCAGGCTGTGGATATGGAAGAAGCCCCAGTTTGGGCAGCCATCATGGGGCTCCCCCAGAGGCCGCCTGGCCCATCACTGCTTCTCCTCCTTATGGGGTCGCTGGTCTGGCCCCCGCCCTGTATGAGCCTGGGTGAGTGGGGGTCCTGGGATGAATTCACCTGGACAGACCCTAGGAGCCCACCCCTCCAGCTAGGAGAGGCAGCCCCAGGGAAGACAAGCCCCAGGACCCTCATGCTTATCTCCGTGGCTACAGAGCTGATCCCCTACACGCCGCAGATAACCTCCTGGGACCTGGAAGGGAAGGTCACAGCCACCACGTTCTCCCTGGAGCAGCCACGCTGTGTCCTGGAAGGGCATGCCAGCGTTGCCAACACCATCTGGCTGGTGGTGGCCTTCAGCAACGGTGTGTCATGGTGCGGGTCTGGGGCTGAGGAGAGCTGCAGGGAGGTGGACTGGGCATTGGGCTTTATCCTGAGGGGCTCCGAGAGGGTGACAAAGTGACTGCAGACTGATTTGTGTCTGGAGGGAGCCTCTGGGCCCTAAGGCATAGAGACCCAGGGCTGGGGGGACCTTGGACCTGCATGGGGCTATATCCCCTAGCCCCATCCATCTGTCCCTTTCTCCCACAGCCTCCAGGGACTTCCAGAACCCACAGACGCTAGCTGAGATCCCCGCCTTCCCACGGCTGCTGACTGATGGCCACTATATGACGCTACCCCTGTTCCTGGACCAGCTGCCCTGTGAAGACCCCGTAGGTGGCAACAGGGACATCCCCCTGCTGCGGGTGGGCAATGACCCTGGCTGCCTTGCTGACCTCCATGAGCCACCCTACTGCAACACCCCCCTCCCGAGCCCTGGATCTTACAGGTGGGTCATTCTGCCTGGGCCCTGGGACGGGGCCTGTGCTGGGGGAGAAGGGGCCTGGGGGAACAGGGCTGCCCTCCCTAGCCTCTCCCTAGGGCCCCATCCTGGTGGCAGGCCCCTCCCCTTCACAAGCCTTGGTGGGGTCAGGGAGCAGCACTCATCCCAGCTGGGGGCCAGGCAGAATGTGGCCTTGCCAGGAGACCTGCCCCAAAGAAGAAGTGGGCACCACAGGGCTTGTGGGGGCAGGGTGGGGTCTCAGGCCCAGAGTCGGGGGTGGGGAGCTGCCAGGCTGCTGCCACTAGCCCGCTGGGTAGATCTGGTAGGAATCTGAGCCCAGGGCTGAGTCCAGACCCATTCAGTGGGTATGAGACAGGGAAACAGGAAAGCCTACTGCTCTCTTTTACAGGTGAAGAAACAGGCACAGGGCACCAAGGGCTTGTCAGTTTCACAAGGGAGCCAGAGTGAGAGAGCAGGTGTCCAGATGAGGGCTGTCTGGGCCACAGGACAGGACCAAGTGTCCTCAGGGAGACCAAGTCCAGCTGAGAGAACCAGCATGGGGGACAGGGAAGGTGGGGCTTGGTGTGGGCTGGACAGGCACCTCTGTTAACAGCCTCTCTCTGCCCTCTCTCCGGCCCTGACAGGACCACCTTCCCACCTCCCCCCATGGCCACTTCCTGGCTCGGCCTCATCTCACCTCCTGCCCCAATTCCTAGCAGCCATCAGAGCTGGCTGCTCTCCATGCCAGCCTGCCTGGGCCCCTCCATGCTCAGACACCTGCCAGAGCCCCCCACCTGGCAAGGTCTGCATGGCCTCTGGTGCCCTCAGGTCTCAGCCTGCCCCCTCCCTGTGATCCCAGGCTCTGAGTATGCCCTGACCACACCTCTCCTCCCTGGGCCTTTGCTTAGGGTGCCCAAACCTACTGGGGAGCCTTCTATGGCTTTCTAGATGTCACTCAGCCAGCCGTTCTTCTCTGAGAGGCCTGGGGCCCCCAGCCCTGTCTGACACACACCCCGAGGCACTCTGTATGTGACAGTGACTGGGGCCCCCGAAACCTGATGGGGAGTCTGGAGACCAATGGCTCAGATGGACTGGGGCTGGTGGCAGAGGTCACTGTGGCCAGAGAGGTCTGGGAGGTCTCTCAGAGCAGGACCAGGCCATAGGCCGTGGCTGGTCCTGATGGGCCCTATGAGAGCCTGGCCCAGAACAGCCTGGGGCTTGGCTGCTGTGGGCACCCTGTCCAGGGCAGCTGAGGCTCTGAGCCTCACTCCTTCTCCTCTCCCCAGGGTGAAGTTCCTCCTGATGGACGCCAGGGGCTCACCCCAGGCCGAGACCAGGTGGTCCGACCCCATTACTCTCCAACAAGGTAGCGCAGGGGGGCAGGGCTGCTCTGGCTCCAGTCTGCCCTGCGGACCAGTCTCCCTCTGCAAAATGGTCCTGCTCAGCCAGCCCCTCCCCCTGCTACCATGATACTGGGGGCCTGGAGGAAGTCCCCAAGTCCAGCCCACCTCCCCCAAGAACCTCCTGCTGGGGGCAGGGGGCACTGGTTTGGCCTCACTGGCAGAGACACCAGCTCTGTCCATCCATGTCAACCCTTGGGTGCCCAGGTCCCAGCCCAGTAGTGGGCAGAAACAGCCTTCCCTCCAACAGGGAGCCAGCCCTGGGCCAAGCACTGCCAGGGTGAGAAGGGCCAGGGCACAAAGGAGGCTGGGGTCAGAGTCAGAGCCACGGGATCTGGAAGGCCTCCCTCAGCAGGCCCCTAAGGGGCCGGTGACCCACCAGCCTGAGGAAACTGCATGTAGGAAGGCCAGTGTCCAGGGTGCGGGACACCCGGGAGACTGACTGTAGAGGCCAGGGTGTTGGGGGGGGGGCGGTGGCAGCGGGGGCTCTTGTTGTCTGAAGGCCTTGAATGGCAGGCTCCAGGGAACATGGCAGCCACACAGCCAGTCCTGAGGGCAGCCGCAGCTCTGCCCGCCATGGGCTACACTACCCATGTAGTGGGTGGGCACGTTGGCAAGAACAGCCTAGAAAGTGAGACTAAGAAAAAGGCTGGAGTGGTGGTGGGTGGTCCGGGCTGGCAGGACACTGATGCCCAGCTGGGGTGGACAGATGGGTGGGCTCAGGAGGCTGTCTTGGGACTCGAGGCAGTCAGGCCTTGAATGTGAGCCTCAGTGGAGAAGTGACCGCCCTGGGCTGGAGGGGCAGCCTCTGAGCCTACACTGTGTGCAGGGAAGGCCCCAAGCTCTATCGACACGTGGCCAGGGCGGCGAAGCGGTGACATGATTGTCATCACCTCCATCCTCTCCTGTCTGGCCGGCCTCCTGCTCCTGGCCTTCTTGGCAGCGTCCACCATGCGCTTGTGAGTGCTGACATCCTCGTGGGCCCCTCCCCCACCCGGAGCCCCATCCCCCTCACTGGTCCCAGCACCTGTCAGCCCTCCAGGGACACTGCGGCTGAGCTGGCAGTGCCCCTTCCAGGGTGTGCGGGAAATTTCCGCCCTGAGCATCTCCCACCGGATGGCAGTGAGGTAGCCCAGCGGCTCCTCTGATGACAGGTTCAGAGAAGGGGCCACCTCCCTTTGCCTTGTCCTTCAGTGTGTCCTTGGCCCCAGCCTTTTCCCTCCCGGGCCGTGTTTTCTCTCCAAGGAGGCTTCAGTGAACTGAAATCAGGGTAGTCAGGGCAACCTCCTGGAGGAGGTAGGCCAGAAGCAGGTTCTGGAAGGAAGGAAAGGGAGAGGCTGTGGATAGAGGCCCTGACATGGCAGATGGCTCCCCCCAGCACAGACTCAGTATGGTCTCCTCTCCCCATCCAGCTCCAGCCTGTGGTGGCCCGAGGAAGTCCCCGAGCAGCTGCGGATTGGCTCCTTCATGGGAAAGCGCTACATGACCCACCACATCCCACCCACCGAGGCTGCCACCCTACCCGTAGGCTGTGAGCCTGGCCTCGACCCTCTCCCCAGCCTCAGCCCCTAGCCTGGCCGAAGGTTCTGGGGCGGGGCCATGGGAAGTTGGGGGACAAGTACACAGTGAGTTCCCAGCCCCTGTGCCCACATGCCCCTCCCCCACGGCACTTCCCCATCAGCCTGTAGCCCTGCCTTTGCCTTTCTCGTTCTGCCCTCTCCAGGCAACTGAAGTTGCATTCCAGTCTGGGGGAGGGTAGTGGTCAGGCTAGCATGCAGCTCCCACTTCCACCCCTACCTCTGTTAGAGGTAATGCGGAGATGCCACACTGACCAGAATTTTCCAGGCTCCGGGAGGGGCCCTGTGGGGGGCCTTATTCTGCCCTGTGCAGGGGACTGGGACACGCCCACCACCGGGTGTATGAGGTCCAAACCTCCCTCTGTCTCTCTGTCCCACTTTCCAGTGGCTGGGGCTGCAGTGTAGCCTTTAGAGGTACCTCCATTGTCCCCCGGCAGGGGTGCTTCCTGAGGGTGGCCAGAAGGTCAGAATGTAGAGACACATTGTGACCATCTGACCACTGATTCCACCACTTCCGATCTCATTGCACACACAGATGGCTTACTTATTCTCGCTCCACCAGCATTTATTAAGCACATGCTGTATGCCACTGCCAATGTTAGACATGGAGCCTCAGGAGGAACCAGTCTTGAACTTGGGGAGCTCACTCACCACTCTGGACCGGAGATGACCACGTGTCTAGATGTGACTTGCTACTGTTAGGGCTGTCAGATTGTCACATGCCCTCGGGTTCACGCTCCTTATATGCTCACCCCATGGGCTCTCTGAGGCCCTGGAGCCCCCCACCATAGGCAGTACACACTTTAGACTTCCCCCTAGCGTCCGTCTGCTCGCAAGGCCGGTGGTTCCTGCTTTGGCCTCACGGTGGCGCCGGTGCGCCGCAGCCGTCCGGCCCCGCGCACGCGCACTCATTCTCAGACCCCCGCCTGACGCAGTTGGCTGGCTGGTCCCAGCAGTGAGCTGAGGAGCCATCGCCACTTTCTGGAAGTCAGGGCTCCAGATTTCGTCTCGGATAAACCAGAGGGATGAGCAGTCACGCACTCGCTTGAGGGCTGTCCAATCTACACAGCCGCCACCATTTTCTAGATGGAGAAACTGAGGCTGGGTGACTTGTCCTCCACGCTCTGCCCACTGCCGCTCACCCCCCCACTACCACTCCCCTCTTGTCCCCGGGCCGCTCCTATCTTCGCCAGTGGGATCTCGGCTCCCAGCATGCAGCCCCACCCCTCCGCCCCTGGACGGCACCCAGCGGTGACCCATGTATACCCGCCCTCTTCAGAGGTGAATAAACTCGCTCCTCCATCCCCTAGTGGTGCCCGCGCTGGTTTGGGGAGGAGCATCTCCCCTTCAAGCCCCTTCAAGCCCCGGGTCTGCCCTGAGCCTGTCCTTTTGAAGGACAGCCCCAGCTGCATTTTCGAGGTGCCCCATGGAAACCCACCCTTGCATCTCAGGGCGGAGAAGCCAACCACTAATGCGGCTTCCGTGCGCTTAGCAGTATTGCCTCCCAGGTCAACACTTGAGGGAGATTTTGCTTTAAAAATGCATGAACCCCTGGTCCCTAGCAGTTTGTCCCCCATCCTACCTGCAAACCCATCAGTCGCAGTACCTCCTCCAGGTGCAGGGAAAAGCAGTCAGGAGCTCAGGCTCTGGTGTCCTGGGTGACACCTGGCCCCGAGAGCCAGCCCCTTTCAGCAGCTGCTTTTGAAATGCTGCTGCTATGCAACCTAGGTTCCTCTTGGCCTCTTGGAATTAAAGAAAGGTTAAAAGTGCCTTCCGTCCTCATCAGCTATGTCCAGTAGAGCCTGTCTCACGCTGTCCTGTCCAGGCCTGGCTCCAGCACCAGATAGAGAGGCCCTCCGCGCCCAGACACCCAGCTTAGGGCCTGCCCAGGCGGGTATGGCGAGGCGGAAAAGGGTTCCACTGGTATTTGCTGGGTGAAAACAAGAATGAACCGGCCCAGGGTTGGAGGACCAGGCAGGCGCAGGAGTTGCCCCGAGGTTCTGTGTGTCCGAGGGCCCTCTTGTGGCTTATTCTTAGTGCCCGAACCTGTGCTGATCCCAGGCACAGCCCCAGCAATGTCCCCTGTGTGCGCGGGGCACCTGGAGCCCTGTGAGGAGCTGTGCTTACCCCATCCGACCATGTGGGGCTTGACCATGAAGACAGGCTCAAAACAGACACTGCAGCACAGTAGGTGAAGTGGGCCAGGGGAGTGGGGGTGGGGGGTGACCCCACCTGAGGTCAAGGGGGCTTCCCAAGGGTGAGTTCTGGGATGAGTCTTGAGGGGTACATGGAAGTGAGTCAAGTAGGAGTGGAGGGAGGGAGGAAGAGAGAGCGAGAGAGTCAGGGAGACCAGGTGTGAACAGTCTCCCCCTTGGTGGCACAGATGGTGTGATGGTGCCCAGGGGCCAGCAGCTGGGACAGGGGGCCGGCACAGGGACTAGGAGCCAGGAGGCCATGGCAGGGGGCACTGGCCTGGTCTTCCAGGCAAATGGAACAGGCCTGAACCAGGGCAGACAAAGGGGGTTGGAGAAGAGGAAGTGGATTCCACAATATTCATGAGGTGGCCCCAAGGCACTGGGACTTCATAGATGAGGGCGATACCCCAGGAAAGGCCGTGCTCGGGTTTGTGATGGCGGCTGGGGTGTGTGCCTGGAAAATGGAGGCGCTTTATGTTCTGAAAGTGGTTCTGTCCCCCAGCTTGCTTCAGAGCAGACTTCTGGAAAAGGGGGTTCTGGGGACACAGTCTTCACAGACGGGTGTATTCAGAAGAATGTTAACAAGTTGTTAATATTTTACAAGGATGGAACCTGTCCTGGGCCGGGGGAGGCCATCCTGTGAGTCCTCCAGACTGGGGATGTTCTGGCCCAGGGCCCTGGTGACCAGCATGCCAAGGTGTCACAGGAGCCACACGGAGCGAGGGCAGCAGGGTTGGTCATGGCCTGGCACGGGCCCCAGGGAACCATGCCAGGGCATTCTCCCCCAGAATCACCCAGTGGGTCACCAGCTGGACCCCAGCCCCGCACGGGCCAGCTCGTGACAGCCTTGAGCAGAGCTTGTAGTGACAGCCATGTGATGGTGAATCTTTTATTAAATAGCATTTTAAATGTTTCCCCAGGGCTGTATTTGAGGGAGGGCCTCCAAACCCACTGGCGTATAAGGTAATGGCTCAGTGGATAAAAACAAGTTCATTGTTAAAAAGGAAAAAACAGCAGCGATTGTGGGGGTGATGACTCACAGATGACTCATCAGACCAAAAATCAAAGGAATCAGGATGACAGCAGGTGGAAACCAGGCGGGGGTGGGGGTGGGGGTGGGGGTGGGGTGGGGGTGGGCACTAAGCACTCCCTCGCACCCTCTGGGTTCTCTTCCCCTGTGCCTCTGAACCATCCGTTCCTCCCATCACCCCTGCAGTCCCCAGCCAGCCACCCCGCCTCTAGCTGGTCTCTCCGCACCAGCGTTCCCTGCCCCCTCCCAGCATCCTCTTCCCAGTATCCAGAGGGACCAGATTGTGAACCTGATGGTTCCACCTTTGCCCACAACTTGCAGAGACTTCCTGCCGCGAGACCGGAATCTAGATCCACCATCTCAGTTTCAAGCCCCGTTGATCCATCCCTTATTCCCTGTATTCCAGCCTCACAGGTTCCTGGAGCCAAAGTCTGACGTTTAATCGACTGAGCCACCCAGGCGTGCCTTCACATTCTTTTTTTTTTTTTAAATCAGCTTCAGGGGCGCCTGGGTGGCTCAGTCAGTTAAGTGTCAGACTCTTGGTTTCAGCTCAGGTCATAATCTCACAGTTTGTGAGTTCGAGCCCTGCATCAGGCTCTGTGCTGACAGCACGGAGCCTGCTTGGGATTCTCTCTCGCCCCCCCCCCGCCCCTCCCCTGCTCACTCTCTCTCTTTCAGAATAAATAAATTTAAAAACGTATCAGCTTCATTGAGATATAATTCAAATACCATGCAATATACCCACTTACAGTGTTCCGTTCACTGAATTCTGGCATATTCGTAGACCTGTCCATTCATCATCAATACTATCAACTTGAGAATATTGTAATCATCCTAAAAGACACCCTATGCCCACAAGGCAGTCACTTCTGTCAGTCTCTGGCAACCACTCATCTACTTTCTGAACATTTCATAGAAACGGTGGTCCTTTGTGACTGGCATCATTTTTTGGGAAAAGAAAACAGGAGCCCTGAGATTTGCCTGTCATGGGTTCTGTCACTCACTGCTCCTCTCATTTGGCTGAATCACTTAATCATTTTTAACTGGGCAGAGCTGCATCCTAGTGGGAGTAAAAGTAGAGTCTCTTTCACACACCCAGGAAACCGTCAGGAAGCTCAGGCTCCACAGGGCCCAGGACCCCCCACACCAGTGTGTTCTCAGCCACAAACAGTGCAACACTGGGACCAGGAACCAACTTTGGTGAGCTAGGTGGGGGGAAGGAATGTTCTAGAAGAGCTTGGGTAGCACCTGGAAACTCCAAGAGCCAGAGTTGGAGACCACATGAGTCCTAGTGCAGAACAAAGCTGCGTTCCTTGGGTCTCACCGTGAGAGCTTCTGGTCTGGTCACCTCTGGGGGCTGGGCATGGTGGTCACTTCTTTGGTGTGGGTGCGTGATAGGTGGGCACCCTGGCTGCGCGGGTGCCTGGGAAGTCACACTCTCCGGCAGCTGCAGTGGGCCTGCGCACTGGTGTACATGGCTGTGAGTGAGAGGCTGCATCCTTGAGGAGAAGGGACACCTTTTTGTGATTCTCACAAAGATGTCATGTGGTCAGTGCTGGCTCTGGGAGTGCACGTAGCAGGAAGGCGATGTCCCAGCCATAGGAAGGGTGTGGCAGGAGCTGCCAGGACAGAATGGCATCTTTCCCTCCAGGAAGGTGGCTGGGCCCAGTTGCATTAAATTTAGAGCTTTGCTGGGCTCCGTGACTATCTGCCCTCTAGAAAGGCCCCCAGGGCCCGTGTTGGGGAGAGCAAGGGCCTCTCCAGGGTCGAGCCCTTAGACTTGTTACACCTCACCTGTGAGCCTTAGTGTTCATGTCTGTACAATGGATCAATCATTCTCTTCAACCAGGGCTGCTGTGAGGGGCAGTGAGATGCGATGGTTCAAGGGATCTGACGTGTAGATGTTCAATTAATGAGTTTTCCGATGTTCCTCTAAGATACCTTTTGTTATTTCAGGGGAAGACAGAGCTGTCACTTTGACCTTTCATCGCCGCCATCCCAGAGCCCCCTCCCTGTTCTGCAGGATGGGGACATGAGAAAGCTTTGCAAGGCTTGTCCCTCCCCGCTGTCCATAGGGCCTGGAGCACAGACAGGGCATAGCCAGCTCCTGGCCACACAGCTGGGCAGCAGGCCCCTGGCAGCCCAGCCCACTAGCTCCCTGGAACCCTTTCTGCCCCTGCCCCCAGCAGCCTGGGAAGCTGCCTGGCCTGAGGTGGAAGGCACCATGTTCTTGGGCGGGGGCCCCCATGAAACAGAAGCAAAGAGACACAGCCCTCACCCCTCACTCTGCAGCCTGCCTCCCAGACCCGCTCCTCCAAGGGGAGGGGGAGGGCTGGTGTGGGGGATGGAATTCAGCTAAAGAGATAATTAAGTAAGGCCTTTAGGGTGGGATGTAATCCAGTCTGACTGGTGTCTTTATAAAAGAGTAGGACATGGGGCGCCTAGGGGGCTCAGTTGGTTAAGCACCTGACTTTGGCTCAGGCCATGATCTCACAGTTAGTGGGTTCAAGCCCTGCATCTGGCTCTGTGCTGATAGCAGCTTCAGAGACTGTGTCTCCATCTCTCTCTGCCCCTCCCCCACTCATACTCTGTCTCTGTCTCAAAAATAAATAAAAAACATTAAAAAATTAAAAAATAAATAAAAGATTAGGATCAGGAGTCACAGAGATGCAGTACAGAGGAAAGAAAGAGCACGTTACCAGGCAGCGAGAGGGTAGCCATCTGCCGGCCAATCTCAGAAGAAACTAACCCAGTGGACTTGATCTTGATCTTGATCTTGCCTCCAGAACTGTGACAAAATAGATGCTTGGGTTTTGTTTTTTGTTTTTAGGTAGGCTCTATGCTCAACGTGGGGCTTGACCTCATGACCCCAAGATCAAGAATCACATGTTCCTTTTTTTTTTTCATTTTATTTATTTTTGAGAAAGCGACAGAACACGAGCACAGGAAGGGCAGAGAGAGAGGGAGACACAGAATCCGAAGCAGGCTCCAAGCTGACAGCAGAGAGCCCCACATGGGGCTTGAACTCACGAACCGTGAGATCATGACCTGAGTCGAAGTCGGGACATTTAACTGACTGAGGCACCCAGGCACCCCCAAATTGCATGTTCCATCCCCCACACTGGTCCCAACCTGGATGCCCCTGACTCCTGAGGCAGAGCCTCGAGAGCGAGACAGGAACCTGGGGTTCTGTATGCCTTGTTTGCTGGGTGAGCCCCACCAGGCAGCCCCGCCCTCCTCCCCTGGCCTCAGTTTCCCCTCCGTATAACGAGCGAAGACCTCTGAGCTTTTGGTTCAGACCCTCCAGCCCTGGCCTCCCCAAAACCCCTCTCCGGGTGGATGACACAGGCTAGAGTTACCCACAGGAAAGAATGTGTTGCCCTTGACAACAATTCTTCTCCGTGACTTCTCCCCCTGAGGGACGGAGAGGAATGCCTCATTAGTCATCCTGGCTTCTCCCTCCCGGTCCCCAGGTCCCCAGTCCGGCTCCCTCTGCCACTCCCTACCTCTCCCACAGTGGAAGTGGCCCAAAGCCCCTCCCTCAAGTGTTTTATGGAACCTCCAGGCTCAGCTTTGCCCTCCCTGTTCTTGTCTGAGCCCCAACTCCATAGCGCAGGGGCAGAGGGAGAGCCCCCAGGGTAGAGGGTGCCATGGGGTGGGGTGAGGGGTGGCCGGAAGCGTTGGGGGCTGAGAGGGGGCCTCAGTTTATCAGGCGTCTCAGGGTGCCTCTTTGAGGGGAGTCCTTTGCGGTCAGAGCTGCTGGGCTCTCTGATGGCCTGTTGAGGGGATGAGTGGATAAATTGCCCACTTTGGGATGCCCGAGTGGCTCAGTCGGTTGAGCATATGGCTCTCATTTCAGCTCAGGTCATGATCCCAGGGTTGTGGGATCGAGTATGGAGTACGGAGCCTGCTTAAAATTCTCTCTCTCACTGCCCCTCTCCCCAGCTTACACTCTCTAAATAAAAAAATAAATAGGGGTAGGCCCACCTGCCCCAGGCTTCAGTGGGTCGGAGACGAACAAGAGCTGCTTGCCTCTTGGCCCCTAAATTGTGCGCTTTTACTCAAAGGAGGCACCCCCACTACTGAAACAGCTTTCTGGTTTATGATTCCAGGTATCTGATGCTTTCACTATCCCGGGGAAGCGGTGAGCTGCCTGTCTCCAGCAAGGCACCCGCAGAAGCTGAGGGAGCTGGGTCACTGTGCCGGGGAAAGATTCAGGACCAGGGTGAGGTCAGTGAGCTGTGGGGTCTGTTCCCACCGGGATTAGCACAGCTGGGTCTCTCTCAGCGTTTGGTGAGCGGCCCCTAGGCTAAACTGGGGCAGGGGGAAGGGACTGGGTCACCCATACTTCCCCTCCCTGCACAAAGTTCCAGGCTGCCCCTGAAGGTGCCGGAGCCTTTCCGGCTGTGATGGTAGCCATGGAGCTGGTGGGTGGGCCTTTGGGAGCATTTGTCTGGCTGCCCTGTGTTTGGGGGCAGGTGGAAGCCGCACCTCATCCTATGAGTCACCCCAAAGGTACAAGGCAGGGTAGGTCCTTGGGAACAGACTATCCCCTGGGGCTTGGCATGGCCCCCACCCAGTCCTTCTGGGCGTCCTGGGCCCACTCCCTTCACACGGGAACTCACTGGGGCTGAAGACATCTGGACCAGGAAGAGGGGACCCTACAGAGAACCTGGTCTCTACCCAGAAGCCATCACTTCTGGGGTCATGGGATGGATCCCTTCATTGGGCTCCATGTTGGGCAAGGAGCCTGCTTAAGATTCTCTCTCTCCTCTGTACCTCTCCCTCCTGCTCATTCTCTCTCTCTTAAGAAAAAAACCCCAAAAAGCTGGGGAGTTAAAGAAAGCCCTCCCAGGGCAGGGTCTGACCTAGACCCTCTGGTTAGCCTCCACCCTTCTCTCCTCCGCACCCCGCAAGTACAGGAGGGCCAGTGCCTGCCTTCACGGAGCTGTCAGCGTGTGCAGGGTCACCCTTGATGTAACAGCGCATGACATTACAGTGATTGGGAGATGGAGATGTGTCCCAGGGGAGCTAGGGTGCTCGGGGAGGATTTAGGGAAGCACCAAGGCTGACCAGAGTGCATTTCTTGTAGTGCTAGCCCCTGGGGCAGGAAGGACAGGGGGTTGCTGGGGGTTGCAAGGGCCTAAGACGGAGACGGGCCTGAGTAAAGGCGCGGAGGTGTGGAACAGCAGGAGCTTAACCAGGTGACTTGGTGGCCTCTCCGCTCAGGCTCCCCCCCGCGTGCACCCCCAGACTCACCCTGACCCCATTCTCATTTCCCTTCCCTGACCTTTGTTGTTGTTTTTAATCTTAATTATATTTTATTTTTTAAATATTTTTATTTATTTCTAGGAGAGAGAGAGAGACAGTGTGAGCAGGGGAGGGTCAGACAGAGGGAGACACAGACTCCGAAACAGGCTCCAGGCTCTGAGCTGGCAGTCAGCACAGAGCCCGACGCGGGGCTCGAACCCACGAACCGCGAGATCATGACCTAAGCGAAAGTCGGACCCTTAACTGACTAAGCCACCCAGGCTCCCCTAATCTTAATTTTATTTACTTTTGTTTTTTTTCTTTTCTTTTCTTTCTTTCTTTACTTTTAAATTGACGTCCAAGTTAGTTAGCATACAGTGCAATAATCTCAGGAGTAGAATCCAGTGATTTCCCTGAGCTTTTGTTCTGGCTTGGCCCCCAGTTCCCCTGGGGGCTGAGTCAATCAAGAAGGAAATAGAGTGATTTCCAATCTTGAAAAATCTGAAACTCTCTGCTACCATGCCAGAGTACAGAGAGTTGGTCACGAAAAACCTACCAGGCAGTTACAGAGTTGGTAGGAGTATTTGCCCCTTTTGAAGGTCACTGTCATAAACAGTTGGCACAGTTTAAATACTTTCGGGAAAAAAAATAGTGTGCGTGGGCTGGCGATCGAATAGCATGTAAATGCATCATAATAACTAGAGAATATTTACAATTGTTTTTTAAAAATGTTTTTTTAAAGTAGTTCCCGAACCCGGCCGGCTGGCTGGGTGATCTTGGACAAGCCCCTTTCTCTTCATGCTCGACTAGAAAGTGAGGGTAACTCCCTTCAGCACAGGGCGATGGTGGGGGGCCCCAAGTGCCAGGTTGGGACTGTTGGCAAGGCTGTCACTGGGGCTACTGGGGACCCTGGAGCTGCCACCTCCTTCCTCGGCCCCTCCCTGGCCAGGCCCTCCTGGAGTGGGGGGTGGGAGCATCCACGGGCTTGTCCAGGCGGCGCAGCAACTGATTGTTCTCTTTGGACCCCTCCCTGGGATGCCAAATCCTCGGGGCCAGCGGATTCTGCCCCAAACCTGTCCGACCAGTTGTTTGGGAAGAGGGGGCGCCTGGGAGGAGCCGCGGGAGGTACCAGAGGCAAGCTCTCCAGGCCCTGGTGGACAGCAGAGGCTCTGGGACGCTGCAGACAGACCCTTGGACAGACAGACGGTTAGACACTTGGCCTGGCCATGGGGCTCGGTGGGGGACAGTCTCGGCTGCTGGTGCCACTGTTGCTGCTGTTGACTTGCCTCCAGCGGGGGACAGGCCTGGGTGAGTGAAGGGGGGCAGGGCACCGTGCCTCTGGCTTCAGGAGGACAAGCTGCCTCCCAAGCCCCAAGTCTGGGGCCTGGAGCCTGGGTGGGTCAGGGGAGATGGCCCACCACAGAGGTCACAAGACAGACACCTGTCCCCGTGCCACAAGATAGGGGTCTGCGCAATGCTTTCTCCCTCTCTTTAGGGTTCTTATGCCCATTCGTCCTGAGCCCCCATCCGGTTCTCACCAAATGCCTCCCCTCCTTCTGTCCCTGAGGAGAGGTTTAAACAAGTCTATAAGGTCGGCTCCCAGAAGGAAGGAAGCTCTCCTGGAGGGCTACAGGCATTGGTCACTGTGGGCTCTTAAACTAGAGGGGTTTAGAGATGGAGTGGCCCCTCTTGGCTGCTCCCCTCCTCCCTCGTTAAGTGGACATTAAGCACCTGCTGTATGCAGCGTGCACTGGGCCTCAGAGACAGGAGCGGGGGCCCTGAGGAGGGCAGAGTCTAGCCCTGAACCCTGGGAGCTGGATGGAATAGAAATGAATCATACCGAAGGGAACCGAACAGAAAGAGGGAGAGGGCTCTGGAGATTTGTGTGACACCCAGCCTCCCCTTCCTGCTCCCCTCCAGGACTGGGGTGCTGCCCTCGGGAGCCTTCCGGGCAGCAAGGCTGGATGTGGCCACATTGCTTGTCCAGGGTTCTGCGTCTGTCACGCCTCTGCCTCTGACATGGGGTCCCAGGGTTCTTTCCTCTCCTGCCCCCACCCTTACTCGAGCGAGGCTGAGGCGGGGGGTTGGTGGGGAGGTAGTTAGGGCATAAGGTCCAGAGAGGCAGATGCCCGGGGTGGGCTGGGAGGTGGCCCAGCCCTGGGCGAGGAAGAGAGGCTGTCCTCCTCTCAGCCAGGACACCTCCAGGAGGTGCACGTCTGGGCCTGGGGTCTTGGTGGGGACCCCTCCCCAGCCCCCCAAGCCACTCATTCCTCTCCTCAAGCAAACCAACCTGGACCATCTGGGTGGAGCTGGAGGGACTTGAGAGGTCGGTAAACTGAGGCTCAGGGAGCGCCAGAGCTCAAGGTTACTGTCGAGAGTCCCATCTAGGGTTTGGGCCCAGGCTCAGGCTTCCTTAAATCTGAGTCTCACCCCAACCAGGCCTAAGACCTCTTCTTCAGAATCGTGTGTGCAGCTGGGGGAGGGGCCTCCAGTGCCTGCATCCCTTCCCCAGGCCTTGCCCATGGCAGACACCCCTGACCTCCCACAGTACCTACCCCTCATAAGCGAGCAAGGCAGGAGGCAGGGCCTGACCTTGGGTCACCGGCCCATGGCCCATGGGCAGAGTTAGTAGGGAGCCCTCCTGCGTAATACCTGACTGGGGCTTCCAGGAAAAGCCTCCACTCCTCCCTCAGACTGGGGCTCCCAGATCAAGTCTGTGCCTCCCGCCTCAGACTGGGGCTTCCAGGACCATAACTCCCACATCAGACTGGGCTGTGGGGACTTGGTTGTCCTGTTGAGCCTCCTCTGTCTACCCCCCCACCCCCGCCAGAGCGCATCAGCTATGTGCCCCGGCTCTCAAGCCCCACCCTGGCAGGGACACTCACCCAGTCTACCTTCACGCTGGAGCAGCCGAGGGGCCAGTTCAGTCACCGCAACATCTCTGACTTGGACACCATCTGGCTGGTGGTGGCCCACAGCAACGGTGGGTGCCACAGGGACAGCCCTGGGTTTTCCCTCTGTGAAATGGGCAGGAGGCCTGGGTGGAACAGCAGATGTGGGGAGAGGGGAGACAGGTCTGCAGGGGATGTGGCTCGAGGGCTCTCTGGCTGGGTGGGATGGGGTGGGGCCCTGCCCTTGAGTCCCCACCTTCTGACCTGCGACTCCCCTCAGCCACCCAGAACTTCGCTGCCCCTCAGAGAGTGGAGGACATCCCAGTCCCGGCCAACTTCATGCAGAGGGGCTACTACCTCACGCTGATGGCCAGCCGGTTGCTCTACCCGGGCAGCCAGCCTGGCAACCAGCTCCAGGTCCTACGCGTTGGCAATGATACCCGCTGCTCCCCTAAGACGAGAGGCTGTAACCACCCCCTGCCGGGCCCGGGCCCCTACCGGTGAGCTCCTGCCTGAGCTTGGGGCAGCTTCCAGCTGAGTGCCTGGGTTTCTGGGGGGCGGGAGGGGCAGGG
The DNA here is from genome assembly GCF_003009895.1 of Hyaena hyaena. Classification (NCBI taxonomy): domain Eukaryota; kingdom Metazoa; phylum Chordata; class Mammalia; order Carnivora; family Hyaenidae; genus Hyaena; species Hyaena hyaena. The sequence continues at coordinate 1,172,339 of NW_024080860.1, forward strand.
GCCGGGGACGCCTTGGTGAATTCTCCCTTCTTCCTTGGGTAGAGGGCCCCCCCCACCTGACCCCTCCCCCCATGGGCTGTCTGGACCCTGCAGGTGGAATTTTCCCATCCACAATGGGCCCCAGCCCTGTCTCCCTTCACTCAGGGCTTGACTCACTGATGTGGGGTGCTGGGGAGCTAGTCCATTCCACACACATATCCTAAGTGAGGACACTGAGGCCCAGAGAGGGTGAGGGATGAGCCCAAGGCTACACAGCTGGAACTGGAGCCCCTTCTGGTGCATTCTAAGGCTGGCTTTTAGACCCAGTCCCCACTCCCCCAACGTTTCAGGACCTAGGAGTTAAGAGATCAGACTGACAGGTGTCAGGGCCAGAGGGTTTCAGGTCCCAGGGACCCCTCCCCATCCTGGGTCTCCTTCCCAGAGTGAAGTTCCTGGTGATGAGTGACAGGGGACCTGTGGCTGAGACAGAGTGGTCCAACGAGACCCGCCTGCAGCAAGGTATGGGGCCAAATGAGCAGGTCAAATAGTAGGGCTGGGGGTCCTGGGCCTGGGGGGCTCCTGAGGATGAATGGGGCTGGGGAGAATGGGGCAGCCCCCCATCATAGCCACCATCACCACCCTGCTGTCTGCAGGTGCCCCTCCCCCAGCCTGGGGCGAGGGATGGTTGGTCTGGAGGCTGTTCCAGGTCCCCTTTCTCAGGTCAGAACTCTCTTCCCTGCCCCCCTGCCTACCTGGGGAACCCCTCACACCCCTCAGCCAAGGCACTGCAGGCTGCCCCAGGACCCCAAAGCGTGGGCACCGTGGTCATCATTGCCATTTTATCGGTCCTGCTGGCTGTCCTTTTCACTGTCCTCCTTGCTCTGCTTATCTACACCTGGTAAGTGGACAGGGTCTGGGCCCCGTGGGAGGGGTGGGGTCTCTGACCCAGGCCACCTCTTATCCTCCTCATCCTCACTACCCAGAAGCCAGCAGGGCTTGTCAATGTGTGTGTGTGTGTGTGTGTGTGTGTGTGTGTGTGTGTGTGTGCGCGCGCGCGCGCACGAATCCCTCCCTCCTTTGTCCCTTTCTGCGGACCAATTGCGGGATGCGGGACGGTGGTGGCATGGGCGTGTCCACGCTCTCTGAGCGGGCACCACTCGCCCCCTGGCGGTAATATCTGGAATTGCGAGTAGAGGGCTCCCGCGGAGACCCCGAGGTGGAGAATTGCTTTTAATTCAAGCGCTGAGCTTTGCCTCAAAACTTCATTCAAAACTCGCATGCTGGAGCCTGGTGGACAGGGGGTGCCCACAGGGCTTCCTAGAGAAAAGGGGAAACCTGGCCTCTGGGTGGGATTTGGGGAGGGGGGGGAGCAGTCCTGGGAAGTGGGTGGAGGGCAGGGGGATTTCTGGCAGCCAGGCAAGGGGCGGGGGTGGGGGTGGGAGTGGGGGTGTCATGACTCCTAGCTGAGGAAAAGGACTGTGTCCTGAAGGCCAGAGGGAGCCAGTGGTGGGTTTCGATGAGGGGAGACAGGGGAGACCCTGGGGTGCAGGGAATAGAGGAGAGTGGGGGGCACAGCTGGATTTGTGAGGTTTAGCCTGGTTTCTTTAGGTTAGTCCAGCCTGGCCAGTGGGGCCTCAGTTCCCCCAATGCTCCTATGCCTAGAGCTCCAAGCCGTGGGCAGTAGCTGTGGGACTTGGATCAGGCCCTACGCTCATCTTCTCTCCCCTTCCCCGAAGTCATGACACCTGCAGGAACGCTCCCATTTCGGGCCCGGAGCAGTTGACTTGCGTGAGGAGATACAACACCCACCACATGACCAGCCCTCCAGCCACGGGGGCCACCTGAGGGGGCTCGCACCTGTCCCTGGGCCTTCTCCCTGCGGATCCTGGGCTGGGAGCATGCCCAAAGCTTCTGGAGCCCCAGGAGAAGTGGGGGGAGGGTGTCCCTACCCAAAATTAGGCCTGTCCCTGTCAGAAATAAATGTCCCCAGCACCCCCTGCACATCTGTGTTGTTGTTCACCCGGGCAGTCTCCCTGAACCCCTGTCCCCAGCTCTCCTGAGCAGGGTGGGGGTGGGGGCTCTTCAGAGGATATAGCATCAGAGGTGAGGTCCAGGGTCTCAGGCCAGCTGAGCCATCTGGGTCCGGGTAAGCCTCTCTTCTGGCCTCTATGTCCCTATCTGGAAAATGAGAGTGATTACACTGGCCTCACTGGGTTGAGGTTACTCTGCACCAACGAGGTGAATGTGTGCACCTTGCCCTGCATGTCCGGCTCTGGCTGCCCCATCCCCGCAGAGCTCAGCCCAAAGCTGACACTGGCCCCAAACCGAGTCCCAGGCGCCCAGCATTTGTTATCATCAGACCCACTCCGGGCCAGGCGGGGAAAGGCCCAAACAAGTTTCTGCCCTCAAGTTGCCCAGTGCTGAGGGGGAATGCAGGTGCCAGATCCAAGAGGCTCCCTGGACAGGTATGTCCTTGAAGGTGCAGTGCTGTGCCAGGTGACACAGGAAGGTGCACAGGTCGGGGCAGCAGCCTATGCAAAGGCCCTGGAAGCAATGGAGAGCTGGTGGGTGGGCAGGTTCTGGTGGCTTGAGGATGGGGTGAGGGATGGCAGGGAGGCGGGGGTGGTGGTGGTGGCCCAGGCCACATGCCTCTTGGGGCAGGGGGCAGGGAAGGAGGGCCTGGCTGGGTTCCCAGGTGCCTGTCTCTGGGAGGTGCTAATGGCTGTAACTGGTTTAATAGCCAGTGCAGACATATCCTGTTCAGGCTGGGAGGGGCGGGGAGGGGGGTAAACAGGCTTCCATCCCCTGCCTAGGTCAGTCTTGGTCTCTCCAGAGCCTTTTTGGACGGAGCAGCCATGAGCCCCAATCCTAGGGCTGGGTGACCCCAGACACATCACTTACCCTCTCTGGTCCTCAGTTTCCCTTTATGTAAAAGGCAAGGGTTGAACTGGGTGGCCAAGGCCCTTACTGCACAAGCCGATGCCCTGTATCGTGAGGCCTGGCAGGAAACAGATGGCATGCTGTCTGGCAGGGCAATTGAGAGCATTTACAAAGGTGTGGTCAGCGTGCTAAGGGAGCCAAGGAGAGGGCCCGGACCCAGTGTTTATGATGGGGACATAATCACTCCAGTACATCAAGGGCTGACAAGAGGGAAGCGGTATCTCCAGAGCCAGCAGGCAGGAGTAGTGGGTGAGGGTCTGCCCATCGGAAGCAGGGGCTGGAGATAGAAGGACGCAACCACTAGAGGGAGCCGGCGAGTAAATACCCCGGCCTTTCTCCTGCCTTCTGACCTCACGCCGCTGGCTTCTCCCGACCACACTACCGCATGTAACCAGAAGCAACAGGGCAGGGGACTCTGGGTGATACAGTCCATGTGCCACCCTCTTGGGACCAGAGCGGAACAGAGAAGGACCAAGAATGGACACAGAGGACTACTGTGATCTGTTTTACTCACAGCACTTCTGACACTGAACGTGTGGCTTTTCCTTACATGGACCAATTCTCTATTGTGAACTGTGATTTATTTTTTTAAATGTTTGTTTATTTTTGCGAGAGAGAGCGTGAGTGGGGGAGGGGCAGAGAGAGAAGGAGACAGAGGCTCCAAAGCAGGCTCTGCACTGACAGCAGGGCTCGAACTCATGAACTGTGAGGTCATGCCCTGAACCGAAGTCGGATGCTCAATGGACTGAGCCACCCGGGCCCCCCCCGGGTGTACTATGATTTAATTCAATTCTGACACTAACTACCTGGAGTTAGTATAGACCCCATGGGTCAAGGGCTCGGCCCCATAAGACTGCCCCCTCCCCCTTCAGACACTGGTGACAAGTACTGGGTTCCTGAGATACCCACATTTCTGTCCAACTGGGCTGCAACGCAGGGACACCCACGACCCCATCCTCAGATTGGCTGATCTGCTAGAACGGCTCACGGAACTCAGGAAAACTGTTTACTTGCTATTACGAGATTATTATAGAGGCTACAATTCAGGAACAGCAAAATAGAAGGGACTCCTAGGGTGAGGCTTGGGGGGAGGGATGCGAAGCTGGCATGCCCTTTCTGGGTGCAAATCTCTCCCAGCGTGTTTACCACCCCGTAAGCTCTCTGAACAGGGGCACCTGGGTGGCTCAGTCGGTTAAGCATCCGACTCCGGCTCAGGTTATGATCTCATGGTTCATGAGTTTGAGCTTCGAGTGGGGCTCTGTGCTGACAGCTCAGAGCCTGGAATCTGCTTCGGATTCTGTGTCTCCCTTTCTCTCTCTCTGCCCCTCCCCTGCTCATGCTCTGTCTCTCTCTGTCTCTCAAAAATAAACAAACATTAAAAAAAAAAGAAGACAAAAAAGCTCTTTGAACCCCATCGACTAGGGTCTTTCTGGAGGGTCCATCACGAAGGCATGATTGATTAAATCATTGACCGTTGGTGATGGAACTCACTTGCAGCCTCTGTGTTCTCCCCAGCGGTTGTCTCGGGGTGGGGCTGGGGCTGGAAGTTCCAACCATCTAAGCACATGGCTGGTTCCTCTGGTGACCAGTCCCATCCTGAAGCCACTTGGGGCCCCACCAAGAGTCACCTTATTAGCATGGACTCAGGTGGGATTAAAAGAAGCTTGTTAGAAAATAAAAGACCTTCTTGTCTCCCCTAACATTAAAAAAATTCTAAAAATTTTGAGAGCTCTGTGCCGGGAACAGAGGAATAAATAAATAAATAAACTGGGAATAAATAAATAAACACACACACACACTTTTTGAGAGAGATCAAGTATGAACGTGGGAGGCGCAGAGGGAGAGAGAGAGAGAATTTTAAGCAGGTTCCATACTCAGCCCAGAGCCGGGCATGGGACTTGATTCCATGAACCCTGGATCATGACCTGAGCCGAAATCAAGAGTTAGATGCTCAACTGACTGAACCACCCAGGCGCCCCAACATTTTTTTTTTTTAATGTTTTTTTTTTTATTTATTTCTAGGAGAGAGAGAGAGAGACAGCGTGAGCAGGAGAGGGTCAGAGAGAGAGGGAGTCACAGACTGAAACAGGCTCCAGGCTCTGAGCTGGCAGTCAGCACAGACCCCGACGCGGGGCTTGAACCCACGAACCGCGAGATCATGACCCAAGCGAAAGTCGGACGCTTAACCGACTAAGCCACCCAGGCACCCCAACCCCAACATTTTTTTATTGTATCATGAAATCATAGAGGGTCAAAGACCTCCTTTGTGCCGATCCTGTGGAATCAGACCCTTCTCCAACTTTGTGGTCTCCAGACTGGACAGAAGGGCAGACTGCTGACCTTAAAGTCCTGTCCCAGACAGAGGGCTGCCTGAAGCCAGAGTGGGGGTGGGGCGTGCAGAGGAGACTTCAGGAGCTGATCCCTGAGTCTTGGAGGACAGGGACCCTGACTGCCTCTGATAGGCTATCTCAGAAGCCCCCAGGGCCACCATACAACCCCAGACCCAAACCTAGATCTGCCCCCAGACCCCTACCTCCTCATGGTCCCCTGGTCCTGCAGGACCCAGGCCGAATGTTGAAGACCCTGATTAACCTCTCCCCTTGACTACAGGCCCCCACTGAGCACATGCACCATTTTCTGTGACAGGCACAGCCCAGCCACAGAGCCGAAGCCATCTTCTTGGGACCTGCCTGGTGCTGAGCTCAGAGCCCAAGCCCAGAGATGCGGAGAGCCCAGCATGCTGTGGCTTGCTTCCCTGGTCTCTTCTGGGGCCTGGGAGCCGGGGCTGGTTGGAGGGGTAGGCCCGAGCCAGGGTGGCCCCGTGAAGCTGCTGGCCATGATCCGCATGCGACAGATGAGGAACCTCAGCTCGGGAGCTGTGTCCTGAGACCCACTCTCAGGGAGAGTTGCACAGCAGTCAGGGCCCTGGGAAGGTCCGTGCTCTGGCCCCAGTCCGGGCCCCCTGCCTGACCCTCCTCGCTCTTTTCATGCATGAAAATGATGGAAGAGATGAGCCACAAGCACCTGTCATCCCCCTCCCCAACCACCCACTCACTCCTATGCCCAGTAGACACTCACTGACTCGAGGCTTGCTGGAGACATGTAGGCCTGGCCTCGTGGGGGCTAGATATGCACAGAGGTAAGAAGGGGGCCCTCATGGGATGGAGCAGGGGCTGGTGGGGTGACCACTGACCCACTCAGCAGCCTGCTATCAGGGGGCATAAACCTGGGGAAGACAGATTGGGGACAATCATCTTGAGCCATGAAATGACATCCAGTGGGTCCTATGTCACCTGCCATCAGGCTGATAAATGGACAAATGGATTTGGGTAGGGGCCTTTTTCTGCATTGCTGGCTGGTGTGTGTGTGTGTGTGTGTGTGTGTGTGTGTGTGTGTTTTAAGTTTATTTTTGAGAGAGAGAGCAAGCTCGAGTGGGGGAGGTGCAGAGAGAAGAGAACAAAGTATCTGAAGTGGGCTCTGCACTGACAGCAAAGAGCCTGACGCGGGGCTCGAACCCACAAACTGTGAGATCATGACCTGAGCTAAAGTCAGACACTCAACCGACTGAGCCACCCAGGCGCCCCTCTTGTCTTTATTTTTAACTATGACAAGCCATGGGAACTCGGCTCGCTTCCTCGGGGGAAGCTGTCTGAGCCGGCCCAGAGATGGGCATGGCCATTTCCCAGTGGATGTGGGATAAAATCAGAAAGCTGGCTTCTCTGTTCCAGGCTTGGGCTCAGTATGGGGAGAGGACAAAAATGGAGCAGACACCCAGACACCCAGATGTCCCCTGCAGCGGAACCCAGGTGGCCCTATTGGACTGTCATGGGAATTTAGACAGCTCTGTCCCCCTTGAACCTAGGGTCTGCTGGGAACACCAGCTCGCACAGAGGGGTCTGAAGGCCTGGATGGTGCCAGAAGCCTCCAGGCAGGAAGGAAGAACCACAAAGGCCTGGAGAGGCAGCAATCAGCTAGTCCTGGGGTCCAAGGGTGGGCTGCTTCCACCTCTGATGCTCTTAAACTCCCTGGGGAATGTTTCCACCCTGGGCCACCAAAATGCACCCCAGCTTGAGAGAGGGGTCTCCCCAGGGTCCCAGCCACCCAATTGGGAGGCCTCTCCCAGGGAGGACAGTCCAGCCAAGGGGGTGGTCTCCTCCACCCTCCCAGGATCCGTTGGTGAGTCCCATGCCAAGAAGCAGGGGCTCCTGGGGTCCCCCTGGGGACATGCTGTTTTGGGGGTCGGGTGGGTCTGAGCTGCCCAGAGTCAGGTCCCAGTTTCCCGAAGTTCCCATCAGGATGGCCCAAGGGCTCACACATGATGATCCCCTTACTTCCTGATGCTGTTCCTGCCTCCCGCCACCTTCATGGGGATCCCGAACTCTTCTGGCCCTTCAAGCCTGGCTTGTCTGTCTCCTTTCTCCTTGCAGCCACCTGTGTGTGACCCCTTCCACTGCAAGAATATCCCCTGGCTGTCCATCCAACCGTAGTGGGGTGAAGGGACCCAGAGAGACAGATGGGGAGCCGTGGAAACAGATGAGAGATGCAAGCCACCCTTGTCAGCCACCCCCGGGTCACTCCAGCCCAGCCCAGCGAATGCCGCCCACAGAGGGCTCCGTGAGTCAGAGGAGGGACTGACCCTTGCACAGCACTTACTGGGGCCCGGGAATGGGCCTGAACAATTCCTAGATGTGAACCCCCAAATCCTTGGGCAAGCCCATGACAGGCTCATTTTACAGGTCAAGAAATGGAGGCGTGGGGAGTGTCACCAGGGTAGGAAGCACAGGGGAAGGGAACCCCGCTGAGGGCGGGGCAGGGAGGGTCTCAGAGCTTGGCTGGTGGGGGTGGGGGCTGCAGGGCTCCCGGAGGGTCTCAGGGGTACCCAGGGCTCCCACCCCCGCCTCTGCAGCTTGGGTGGTTCCCTTACCGTCCCCAGCTTCCTCCCCCGGGTTTCTCAGCCGGAGGGTGAGACAGGGGTTTCCACTCCTTTCGGAAAGGTTCAGGAGGTTAATGAGAGCAATGCACGGAACTCCACTCAGGAGATGAACTTCGCGGAAGACAGGAACCTGGGTCTGGGCTGAAGGCCAAGGGTGGGTTGGCCAACGGTATCTCTGGTCACGGGGCCTGACTACCCGCTGTTCCAGGGCCACAGCTGAGCCCCTCTGACCGGCCACAGGGCCCCCAGAGAATCTCCAAGAATGTCAGAGACACCTTCTCTTCCCACTGAGCACCTGCTCCAATCAGGGTTATTTGCTCTCAAGACTCACACGGTTTTGCTTGTCCCCAACTCACCTGCCTTGAGTCTACGTCTCAGTGGACAGGGGTGAAGGGAAGAACAGGTCCGGAACCCCACCAGGATCCTGGAGGCATCCCGGGCCCATGTTAAAAACAGGGGCACCTGGGTGGCTCAGTCAGTTAAGCGGCCGACTTCGGCTCAGGTCATGAAATCACGGTTCAGGGGTTTGAGCCCCACGTTGGGCTCTGTGCTGACAGCTCAGAGCCTGGAGCCTGCTTTGGATTCTGTGTCTCCCTCTCTCTCTGACCCTCCTCTGCTCATGCTGTCTCTCTCTCTCTCTCTCAGAAATAAGTAAAACATTTAAAAAATTAAAAAAAAAAAAAACGGCAGACAGACTGGACCTTGAGTCTGTATCTTCAGGCTTGGGCCAAGGTGGGAACATCCATCTCTCCACCTTCCTCTATGTCCCCAGCTGCCTGTCGTCCTTCCCAGGCTGCGTGCTGCACACTGGGAGCAGAAACACCTTAGTCAAAGTCCCTGTCCTAGGAGGAGGAGGGTGGCCAAGACAGAGGGGGGACCCCAAGTGGTCAGTCCTGAAGTGCCGTGCCAGAAGCTCATGGAACAGTTCCGTGTCCTCTTGGGAGCGAGGAAGGGCTTGTGCTTGCTGGCCAATCCAGTGGGCCCTTGAGCTGTGAGGTGGAGGGCCTGGGCTCATGGGCTGGCAGGAGAGAGACCAGAGCTGCCCGGCTCCGCCAAACAAGGCTAAAGAATCGGGAGTTCCCACCACTGGGCCACCAGAGGGAGGAGACATCTGGTGGGTCCACTGGGGAGAAGTGGGGACAGGTGTGAAATGCCCGGGGAAGGACCTTAAGAGTTTACCGGTTTAGGATTCTACCCTAGGGCCCCGCTATTCTGCTTGAAGGTATTTCTCCAAGAGAATGGGCACTCAGGTCCAGCGGAAGACACATGAACTTATGTTCACAGCAGTCTTATTCACGACAGCCCCAAACTGACACAGCACGGGTATCTCTGCACAGGCCAAGGGAGAAGAAGTTGGAGGAATTGTGGGAAGCCAGGAACAGAGTATATTCCATCCATCTGAAGGTCAAAAGCAACCAAGACTGTCAGGATAGCTGTTGTCTCTGGGGAGGCAGCAACTGGAATCGGGGCACGAGGGAGCCAGCTCCGGGCTGGAAATATTCTAGATCTTGGTCTGGGTGATGGTCACCCAGGTGTATGCACATGTAAAACTCCTTTGAGCTGTTCGCTTAAGATTTGTGTGTTCTTAGTGGCACTTGGGTGGCTCAGTGAAGTGTTAGATTCCTGATTTCAGCTCAGGTTATGATCTCACAGTCTGTGAGTTTGAGCCCTGCATTCGGCTTTGCGCTGACAGCTCAAAGCCTGCTTGGGATTCTCTCTCCCTCTGCCCCTCCCCCACTTGCTTGCACCCGCTTTCTCTCTCTGTCTCTCAAAAATAAATAAATATTGGTGCGCCTGGGTGGCTCGGTCGGTTAAGCGTCCGACTTCGGCTCAGATCATGATCTCATGGTTCGTGGGTTCGAGCTCCCCATCGGGCTCTGTGCTGACAGCTAGCTCAGAGCCTGGAGCCTATTTCAGATTCTGTGTCTCCCTCTCTCTCTGACCCTCCCCTGCTCATGCTGTCTCTCTCTCTCTCTCTCAGAAATAAACAAATCATTAAAAACATTTATTTAATAAATAAATATTTAAAAACAAGAGATTTGTGTGTTTTACTGTAGGAGAAAGGCTTGGTGTTTATTCATGAGCCTCTATGGACAGTGCCATGGCCACGGCCATGAGGCCCTGACCCAGAGAGGAGCTGGTCTCCCCTTTACACCCCACCCCCCGCATCACCAGCTAGGCTGCCCCCTCCCCCCAGGCGCAGGCCACAGAGATGTGGGTCAGGAAGAAAGTGTGTGGGGTCCAGGAGGGGCAGGGGGGACAGTCCCACAGAAGGTGTAGAAGGACGGGGCAGCTAAGGCAGGAGACCCCGGTGAGGCAGGGCCCGAGGGCCACTGGGCCCCAGGAGCTACAGGAGGGGAGGAGGGGGCGGTGGGGAGCACTGCCCGGTGGTCGGATGTGAGGGGTGCGCAGCAGCTCTCTGGGAGGGAGTCAGGCTGAGAACCAGGAACTGCCTCCCCCTCCTGTCCCCCGCCCCCTCGCCCTGCGGCTCCATTCTTCACCCCAAGACTCCTGGTTCCTGTCAGCCCAGCCAGGGTCCTGTGTGGAGCTGCGGCAGCGGGGAGGCGGCGGCGCCAGAAGCCGTGGCAGGTTTATGTCCTGGCTGGGCCGCCCTGCTCTCAAGCCAAGTTCCTGTCTCACACATACATCCTTCTCCCCTTGGAGCCGGCAGAGGCCCCGTCGGGGCCCAAGAGGCCAGGGTCTCCACGGAATCATGCTGTCCCCACAACCTTGGGCTGTCTCCACTCAGGGGACACCCTGAGAGCTGGGCCTTGCACCTTCACCCCCCACTTCCTGGCCCCATCCCTACTCCTTCAAATCCAGCCTGGTGCCACCTCTCCCAGGAAGCCCACCTGGAACACCTCCACCCTCTGCAGGAAGGCTGTCCTTTGGTTTTCCTAGAGGCCCCGGTGGAGATCTGGACCCAAGATCATGGACTCCTGGCCTTCAGTTTTCAGCATCCAGGACTCCTGGTTTCTCACTTGCCTTGCCATGCCTCAGTTTCCCACTTTGGGGGGTGGTAAAGTAGTTTTTACCCACAGGGGCTGAAGCTCAGGGGGTTCACAGAAAGGGGCCTCTGATCTCCCTGCTGGCAGCTACCCTCTACCACTGGTGGGGTCCCCATGCCCACAGGGTACCTGAGGGACACCTGTCACCAGCCCTGTGCCTGCCTCGGCCCACCTTGGCTTCTTGCCCAAGACCCCCCTTAGCCACTTTGGAAAGCCTAGAGGGGCCTGCAAGCTGTTCCCAGCCCAGCCCCCAACAAGGGGTCCCTGGGGAGAATTGAGGGGCGATATCCTCCTTCCCTCTGCCCCCACCTCAGGCAGGGGGCTAAGACGGTCCCCTCTGTTTCTGTATTTTCTCTTTCTGACTTTCTCTCTCTCTCTCTCTCTCTCTCTCTGCTTCTGAATGTTTTCTTCCACCTATTTCTCTCTCTGTCCTTCTCTCTGGGCTGGGTCTTCTCTGTCTTGCCAAGGCCAGGGGCCGTGCTGGGAGAGGACAGCTCTGTCAAAGTGACGTTGCACCTCCTTGTTTAAAAAGCAAACGTAGGGGCGTCTGGGTGGCTTAGTCGGTTAAGCGTCCGACTTTCGCTTAGGTCATGATCTCGCAGTTCGTGGGTTCGAGCCCCGCGTCGGGCTCTGTGCTGACTGCCAGCTCAGAGCCTGGAGCCTGTGTCAGTCTGTGACTCCCTCTCTCTCTGACCCTTCCCTACTCACGCTGTCTCTCTCTCTCTCCTAGAAATAAATAAAACATTAAA